>NW_024041572.1:0-16149 GCF_014851395.1 Micropterus salmoides | reverse complement strand
CGCTCAAAAGTATGGCTTAGCTTCACAAAGACAACGACACAGCAAAATACAACACCTGCTGTAAGGATGTTTCGTGCAAGGAAGGAAGCACCTCCAACACGACGAAGCATTTACTTCAACACGGCGGCAATCTTGGGGAAGGCACAGCGTTCAATGTGATGTCCCAGCTACAATGATGCCCCAGATACAGCTAAAGCTAACAGTGGCCTCGACAGGTACAAAACGCAGATGAGCTAAGTTTTTATGACCTTTTATGTTGAAGGTAAAGATGTCTACAAATTATTCCAATGTAATATTTTCTTAAATATGAGTCCCCAGAGACCCGCCTCTAGTACAGAAACTCCTTCAGTTTAGCCATGAAGGGGAAGATGAGTGAGGAGAAAGTGAACGAATATAACAGAGTTACAACAAGATTTGAAGGAGTCCGAGATTCGATAAGAACCTGATTTGATAAGTAGAAGAATCGGAATCGCTAAAATTGAAATGATACCCAACCCTACTCAGTTACAGCAGGAAGATCTTCTGCTCTGATGATAAATGCAACCCGCGATATGTTGCTCTGAAAACAACATCAGCAGGGAAAAGTAACCTGTTTTAGAAAAGGTCCCAACTCTCCCTCTCTTTTTCACAACCACACACACAAAGAAGATCCAAGTTACATAAGTGTGTGATGTGTGTGTGAGCAGCAGGTTTGAGTAATGTGGAGTGAAACCTGGCATTAAAAGGATTAGCAGCCAAAGAACACAGAGCGCTCCGAGTCCAGACAACGAGGACAGAAATAATGCTAACCGCAGCAATAAAGACGAGGAGAGAAAGGCGCATTAAGGGCTTGGAGGGTGAATGAAGTTATTAATATCTCCTTATAGATATGTAAATATACAGAATCAACAATTAGATGTACCTGTGTTTTTAAACAGCCAACACATCAACACAGTTTAATTCAGACCTGTCTTGCTGTAACAGTTTAATCATGACTTTCACTCCTGCTGTAGTTCCAGCTGATCGCACTCCAATATGAGAATGTGTGCAGTTATAAGATACTCATTTTAAAGACATGTGTAATTTCTTTATATAACTCACTGGTAGTTGAAATTAAAAATAACTGAACTCATAATGTACATTCCCAACAGGCATCCGTTACATAAAAACACTTACAGCTGTGTTCATATATTCAATGGCGTCAGTAATGGATTTTGAGAGCCATATAAAGCACTGAAGAATAGCAACATTAAAATCAAATCAAGATATGCCTGTTGTGCCCCAGGCTTTTCAGAGAAACATTTATCAAGTCAGCTGGGGTTTCTTTTCAACTTTGGCAACTTTGTTGACGAAACTACTCTTTAGAGAACGTTTTCACTTTTCAAGGTCTTAAAACTCAAATAGCTCCTCCCCAAAGATAAGGGAGTTTCCATTTCAATTGAACATCGCGCCCCCCCCAAGTACGCCTCATCATCTTTAGAGACGGATGGAGGAGGACAGATTACTCACAAAGCTTTACAACACACACACCCTCCACCTTATAGCAAGCAGAATGATATACTCCAAGTGTGTTGGCTGGTGGGAGGCTGCATTCTCTTAATACTCCACATAACCACAATACAAAGTGAGTCATCTCTCTGTCTCTCTCATGCCCTAGTCTACATTTAAACAAACCTCCCACCATCACAATCGGCAGGTCTCCAAATCAGTGCAAGCAGTGGGTGGATGCACTGGTATTGTATCTAGATGTTTTTAGCTGACAAGATGAAACAACATCAGCAGGAGTCCTGTGTTCTATTTGTAAACTGATGAGAGATACTGTACATTAACCAATGATCTCCCTTGGTTAGTCCAACTAAATACAGTTTTAAACACGCAGTATGTGTTTAAAACTAGCAACATGAAGTCTATTTTAGATCAATCAATGTTGAGGACATGCACCTATTCAAACATTTGTAGTGTCCCCAAACTTTTCATTCAAGGGTAGTAAAAAGAACTAAAAATCCAAGTGATGTCAAATTCAACTACTTTTCATGTCATTATTTTCTGGTTTGTTAATAGAGAAAAGCTGTAGTAAAGTATGAACAGTATTCTTCACTACAGTTCAGCTGCTGTTGGAAAAACAAAACTGATGTAAACAGAAAGGTGAAGCTATCAATATGCAAAAATAAACTGGTAAAGATATTAAGGTATACTGCAAATTTGATTATTTTACCTTCTCTCTGTTATACCCCTAAAATAATGATGTTTCAGAGAAACCTAATCTCAATTTATTCCGATTTACCCCTGACAAGTACTTTGGTTTGCTGTGTCTTACAGTGCCTTTTCAATCAGCTGATGAAACAGGTCAGGGAGAGGTCAACAAATCAATAACTCTGCAACAAAGGGTTACAAGTCCTGCCTCTTTCTCATGTGTGTGTGTGTGTGTGTGTGTGTGTGTGTGTGTGTGTGTGTGTGTGTGTGTGTGTACATGAAGGATTACAAGTGAAGAGCAGTAGACGGTACAGCAAGTGGATTAATTAATGATGACTCCACCATCAGGGCCTAAATCTCTGACGCCAGCGGAGCCATCATCAGCACAGCTTAGCTACAAACAAAAACTGTTGTTTCCTGAAGGCTTTACAGTCAGACAATTTGTACTGACCATCATTCTTCCACTTTCACTGAGATGGTCCTTCTAATACTTGAACTTTCTGTCTATTTCTGCCTTATTCCAAATGTAAAGAGGCCAGGATGTTTATAAGCCAACTATTAGAACCCTTAATAAGGTCATTTTACAGTGACACTTAGTTCAGGCTGACAGTTTACTACTCTGAAAGTTGTTTAGGAATCTGGGCCTGGTTTGTTACCGGTGATCAGCAGAGAACATCTGATAATGAATACCGTTTATATAAACAGTCTTCACTACAAACTGCTAGTGTTCTCACGACGGCCACAAAGCATGATATTTCCTACACATCTGGCTAGTTTGGTCACAGCTTTCTCAGCTGACCCAAAATGGCAAATGAACAAGATGACGATGTTTCAAATGGTGACCACAAAAAGAAAATAAGCTGTTTGAATTTGCAGAACAGTTGCCGAAATGTAGCAAGAACTGAATTTGTCCAGTACAATGGTGTCTCTCACACATTACAACGGTATGCAGAAGTAACAGCAATTCACACTGCCATCTACTGGTGACAAAGTCCCCTGTAACGCACTTGAAAAACTTTAAGTAAATTGTGCTTTCTGTAACTTCCCTCAAGTAAAGGGAGCGACTGACATCAAATAGGATGCCACGCACTTTTAATGTTGCAGACGTACTTTAAGTAGGGCCAGTTGGTTCAGCTTATGCAGTTAAGAAGAAGTTTACGCTGCCCTTTTAAAATCTTAATTCCACAGAACTTTCTAAATTAATAAAACTTGGATTGTAGAGAGGCAAAACAATATATTTTTTAAAGTCTTACCTGTAACAGCAAAAGAGTAGGCCACAGGGAAACATGAAAGAAAGAAAAAAGAAAAACAGATTAATGACAATATACCAGGGGGTCAGGAAGTACAGACAAGCTTTCTACTTTGGAGTATCACTGTAAAACAAATAGATATCAGATGGAAATAACCCTGCACTCTGCCAGTCACTGGTTTAATGTTTGTAATTTACAATGGCAATAAAAATGGAACTGCTCCCAGTCCAACAGAACCTCACCGATAACCTTTAGGATACATTAATATCCCCCTGAGCAGAGGTTAAAAAAGGTTTTTTGACATTGAAGTAGCCACATTATGTCAGCCCCACTGGCTTTAGGAAGAGGCACTGAAACTTCAAAGCGCTAGGCTGGTATACACTGCCATCTGGTGGCAAATACTAGCACTACTACAGGCTTTACTACAAATTAAACTTTTACAAGACTTGAATAGATCCTGAAAATCCTGTTTTAGGGTTGGATTCCTGTTAAGTGATTCATTTCTGCCAGAATGCCACCAGTTAATCCCAAACGCCATGTACCATGCCTTTATTGGGCCTTGTTGATCAGAGAAACATCTGACAAAAACTCAAAAATCCAGTTTAGTCGGTTCTTGCTTTTCTTTGAACACAAAGCCTCAGTATGTCTGCAAGCTGTCATCACTGTCTGGGAGTAGACAAAAGGAGTTTGATTAGTTTTGTGTCTAATGATTTACTGTCATAGCACAAACAAGTCTGTACATAATAAACTCAAAGTCATTAAATATATATTTCCAGCGCCTTGTAATGGCCACAGTTTTTTTCTGATTCTGATAGTCCAGTGTAGCAGAGGTTTAACCTGCAGATGCTGGATGAAATCAAAAAAGGTAGTGCAAGGAAACGATCCCGGGCAGAACTTAAGTTTCACTTTCCAGCTGAACATTACATACATTCTACAGCCACAAAGCATTTTTAGGACCCACACAAATGAGAGGAGGATGTGATGTTTGGTTGTTTACCTGGACAGAGTGATTGGATCTCAGGCTACATCCATACTACTACATTTTTGTTTAAAAATGGAGCGATCTCCGTCCACACTAGCATTTTAGCAGCGTATTAGAATTGATCTACGTTTATATTAAAAATGATGAAAACTCACATCTAGTGGCCATTCATGTACACTGGGCATGCACATGCTGGTGTAAACATGAAGCAGATTGTCTACTCCGCCGTTGCAGAAGATTTGGCAAAAGAAGAAAAATACACTAAAAATGCCACAATGGAGATTTTTTTTTTGCACGGACTGAAAACAAGGTGGAACGGTACTGACAGTTACACGGGAGCACAAAGTGACTGTGATGGAAGAAAACAGACTGGGACTTGGCAACATGCACAGTACAAGTGTAGGCTATGCGTTATTTGTGTTTTTGCTTTGCATGACTTATAAGACCCAATCAGGAAGCCAAACGCGAGTGTCTTCATTCAATGCCTGTCTGCATTAAACTCTATCCGGGAGTTTTAAAACGGAAACAGGGTCGTCAATGTTTTCAAACTTCTCCGTTTTAGGTCTTTGGATTTGTTGTTTTAGTCTGGACGGGAGGTGCAAACGTAGCAAAAGGTGGGACACAGTGTGGACACTTCAGACACATTAATACCAGGTGTAAATATAATCAGGTTAAAATCATATCTAGATATAATCTAGATATGAAGAGCATTTTATTGCCAGGTGTAAATGGCCCTACTTTGAGGAAAAAAACACTGCCTTCTTTTTAACTGATCTGCCTCTTTTCATCAGCACAAACAACTTCTACTACCTGTCATCACAAACGCTTTAAAGCACCTAGGCAATAAAGATGTGCACATGGCTGATTCTCAAAGACCAGTGATTTACTTATATTAAGAGGAATGGCACTGCCTTGTTTCCAGGACAATGAGTGGTGAGATTGGATGCAATATAGCACTGTACTTGTTCAAACGATACAGACTATTGGGGACAAACCACCCAAATGGCCAACTATATCCCCCTCATTCTTCAACCCTTCATTACAGTTTTCTTTAAGACTTCTTTTGTGAGACTTAGATTTTTACTTTAACTTGTTTCCAGTGAATGAATTGCAACACTGCTGATGGGTTCATTTCATTGTAATAATAATTTAATAATTCCTGTTTTTTTTATTTAACCTCTTTGTAAAACACTCTGGTCAAAGTTTGTTGTTTTTAAATGTGCTCCTACTAAAAAAAAATTTACCCCACTGGTCAGTTACAACCCCATGTTGCCTTTTATGCGACTTTAACGACTCTTTCGACTGCTTTGTGACCTCAATAACTTCCACATGACTGAGTGTCAAGTCTCAGATGTTACTGTATTTGGGGGGGGTTTAATAATAAGGTATTACAATTTGTTCGGCTGACAATGCACCACCACTGTTTGGTCAGAAAGAGGTCATTCTGCATGTGTGAACACAGATCTGGATTTTGTTTCCAGTGCATGAATGTGTGGCTCTGCTGCTTCACTTTCCCCTCCCAGAGCCCAGGCTAGCATGCCTGGGAGAATTCATAGCAGAGGTACTTCAGCACTCTCCCACAGTCATTTGACCAGTCAATGTTAAGACTTATAGGCCTTGACAAATATTGTGCATTTTAAGCATAAAACAGTACAGACATTATGAGCCAGAGGTATGCAGGCAGAACACAGCTTGACAACCAGCAGGGGGCAGTACAGCACAGCACTATTTACAGAGCTGAAAGTGGTTTGCAGGCAGAGTATAGTTGGCATTAATGCTAAACTGGCTGTGCCAACAGTGACCAAAGTAAATGTATAAAGTATGTTATACTAAGAGCTAATTGATTAAAAACATGTTTTGGTGTGATTTTTTACTTGATACACACACACTCATCTTCAAAACAGTATTAAATTCAAAATCTAATTACAGATTTATTTATTTTTTAATCAACTGCATTTCAACACAGACTTACAAAGAAGCCTAGTTGGGTGGGCTACATGAATACATTCAATATATGGACACACATATGTGGAAGAGCAATGTGTCTTTATGCTTTATTAATGCCAAAAGGAGAAGCAGCTGGCTAGATTATTGGAGAAAATTTTAAATAAAAACTTCACCCCTCCCTCCAGCAGCCCCCCACCCCCATTGTGTCACAGAGCATGGAGAAGGGGATTAGCTCACACAAAGCAAGAATGAATATCAAACCCTATGGGAAAAGACACTTGCTGGATAGAGCTCTCACGTCATCCACAGCCAAGCAGAAAGGCTGAAACTATCGCCTCCATCAACCTGAGCAAACCACACAAATACAGTCTTTATGCTAAGCTATGCAAACCTGTCAACCCCCAAGTCTAGCTCTGTACAGGCATGAGATTGATCTGATCATGAGAAACACTTTTAGTATGACAATATTTGTCTGCTGGTATCTGTCCCTCTGAACGTCTTTGTGCTTCTTTGCCGTTACCAGACCAGGTTTCACTTAATGCCTTGACAAGTCAGTAGTTCAGTCTGCATCTATTTTTATTTTCAATAACTAGTTTAAATGGGGGGGGTTAAACTTCTATATTAGTAATTTAAATCTCTTTGGATTTGGACAAGAACACACCACCTTGACTGAAGGAAATTGTGATGACATTCTTTACTATTTTGTAACATTTTATATACCAAACTATAAATCAAGAAATGAATCCTCAGATTAATCAATAACGTAAATAATAGTTTATTGCAGTCCTTGCTGATTTCTTGCCCTTTCTTATGTAGTTATAATATATACGGCATGACAACAATCAAGCGTTAGAGCCAGTGAATAATATTTAACTTATATTCAGGGACCTAAAGATGAATTGTCACTGCTGCGCACAGGATGCTCGCCTCATTATGGGCATAAAGCCAAGTCCAAAATGCCTCACAGGATCTTGTAACAGCAAACGTATTACTTTCTGACATACGGTTTACAAGTTAGTGTGTATAGTTTTGTGGCCATTTAGCTGCTCTGTTCAGCCCGTCAGCAAAGAGAACACAGATATGAATTAAGGTAGTACGTCATTATGGTTTTATCAGTTACTTTGCATATATCCTAAGATGACCCCGGCAGCTTTGATTCCTGTCAGGCTGAAGAAACAATATATAAAACGAACCAAACTGAGAGAGAAGCAGAATAAACTGTATGAAAGACACGGAGGAGAAAAAGCAGGAATGCCGATAGCAAAGTCATCCACTGCACTCTTTATTTGTGAGTGTGTGTGTTTGTGTGCGAGAGTGTGTAATTCCTGGAGCTGACTGGACAGTGTTCTGGCCACAGGAATCCCAGCCATGATTCAGCACATTGCCTGCATGTTTAGGGGGATGACAGTGGCAGCCCACTAAAGCCTACAAATATTAGGCCACACATGTTGTAGACAACAGGAGGTCTAAACTACCACAAAATAATGAATCCTCCTTTATCGTTCTATTCGATAGCTGGCCTCTCCAACAGATGACAACCTTTACTACAACGCATTACAACAATACAGCAGCTCCAGCAAGTGCCTCACACTTACTTTGAGTATTTAAACCTCCAGTTAACGTGCAAGCACTTGCTTCTGAAGGGTCTTGTGTCATTCCTGTTTAAATATTTGTACCAGACAAAAAGTCTAAGCTATTTTCTTTTGTTGTTTTTAAAGAAAATAGCATTTTTCCTCTTGAGGTATCTGTTCTCAAGAGCAGGATTTCTTCTAAAGAAATTAAGTAGGCTGAAATCAGGAAATTACAGAAAACTTACATTACAAAACTTGGCCTACAGAAAGTATCCACTGTGATTAAAAATGTTTTGGTTTTTTTTTTTTTTTAATAATGACCACAAAATCAATACCATCTTATAGCTCGAGCATGCGGCCAAAAATCGGACAATGATGCTGTAATTTGTTAGCAGTGAGCACCGGACCAAACAAACAATCTACCAGCATGTAAGTTCTCCTTAATTAATAAGGAAGTGAATTAGTATGACAATCTATCACAAAAACATGTTTTTCTTTGCAGCGCTACAAACTGTCTTATTCACACAACAAAGCAAAAAACACTGAGCCTCTCGTGAACCAAACAGCACAACCCATTTTGAGTGTAATTATATTGTGACGACCTAAGACACTACAGACCCATCAGTGGAAAGAACACAACAGTTGAAGCAAAAATGCAACTGCTTATATTATACAGGTACAAAAAGAACCAAAACAAAAACAGCAGGAGCAGTTTTTCAACAAGGTTAGACTATCATGGCTCTGTGTGTGTGTGTGTGTTAGTTCAGGGGTGGGCGGGCAATTTTCTCAAAGATGAAAGGCAGGCTAAAAACACAATCCATTATCGTCCATTACAAGCCATTAGTTTCCCCACCGCACTCTTAAGTGAAACAATCCTGTTTATTGATGGAAAATAAACCATCTGAGAGAAGGGGACACAGACAAACGAAATGAATGACGCATCTGCACAAAGCAAATGAGCAAGCAACAGACCAAGGCATGTGGCAATTTAGAGAGTGGTTTTTATTAATCTCTATTTCATCAACACACAGTAAACTGCTTAAAATCTTCCTTGTTTAGCTGCATTCTGCCATTCATGCTTCCCCCTTGGCGTAGAGAGACATAGTAAACATTCAGTAGCCTGTACTGAGACCTCCCTCCCTCGCTCATACACAGCATGTTTGCTGCTCTGCTGTTTTCTGGTGTTCTCTGGTTATGTCTGTGTGGTACGGATGGGGGAGGTGTCAGCAGCATAACAAATAACAAATGTTGTTTACTTTTAGTGAAACACTTCAGTGACGTGCAACTGTGGACAAACCAGAGGTCTATTTAATAAAGCCAACAGCCTAAACAGTGCCACAATTACTGGTGCATTTGCCATGAAAAACAACAACTTTACAATGCAGTCTGAGTGTTTGCCTTGAAGTCAGTCAACGATGTTGACTGCTTAAGGTACAACACGTGTCCAATCTTGGTCCGAGTGCATTTTAAGTCCTTTCCGGCTCAGTTTCATAAAATAATCTGGGAAATATGACTTTAAAAAACAAAAACAAAAACATCATCTCCTCAATATTTGTAAGGTTTGATTAAATAGCTTTACAAAAGGATTGAATCATTTGGAATCAGCAGCCTTTAATAAATGCCTTTCTTTTGGACTGACAAGGGGTCTCATTTATAAAACTGTGCCTAGAATCTTCACTAAAAGCGTATGTGCGTCCAAAAGCGGCATACGCCAAAAATATTCAGACTTATCAAACCATGCGTACGTACACTTGTAAGCAATGTTCCCTTTATAAATCACAATCAACTTGAAAGGTGGCGCATGTGAGGGAGCTCCATGTCCGACCCTTCAAAACACCCACAGTTTGAAGTCGCCAACTTGCCATTTCTCATTTCTACAGTTTATGAGCGTACATTCTCCGGTCAAGTTTGTTTTTCCACAGATCACAACCTTTGCTTGGGAAGTGGCGTACACACGTATCCAGCCCTGTTTTGTACCTATGCACCGTTTATAATTTTGTTAATTACAAGATCAAGAATCAGATCCACATGAGAAAACGGACCAAACTCGATATGGGTTTTTGGCAGCGTATCCTCCACCCCCCCCCCCCAACTACCGTAACATTAAACATACTGCTGTGAGCCGGGAGGAAGGCGAAAGAGGGCAGTGAAAAACAGGAGGGTTAGCAAGTCATGAATGTTTTCAGGAGAGGAGAAGTTATTGGGTCTGTTTTTATTATAATTATTTATTTCATGTAATTAACGTGACAAAAGTACAAAGACATTAAATATCACTTCCCAACAAAGGCAGGTAAACCTTTTACATTTATTTTAAAACATTTTCTAAATGTGATAAGTTACCATACTCCATATAAGACAAAACTACAAACTTTCAATCATACAGAGTGTTTGATACTAATAATACACAACATTGCAAGCGATTCTGCATTTTGCAATATGTTACAAGAAAAACATCTATGATACACCATGAAACAGAACAAGAAAAGCGATGGTGGGCGAGGATTCAGCACAGGACAGTGTTCCCACTAAACTCATACAGCTGTGGGTACAACTAGTGGCTATAACTTCAGTATTTTTAAAACTGGATCTTCCAATTTTTTTGTGTCTGAGTGACGAATGGAGAAAACAGTTTTTGAAATTGGCGAAGTATTGAGTGAGCGTGCTGCAGTCCCATCAAAGTACGTCCACTAAAGTGCTTGTCTTTGCCACAGACAGGCTCAGATTGTTGTTACGTTACGTTACGTTAAGTTTCTGACAACATTATGGAAATTCTGACTTTTAAAAAAAGAGTAAGACCTTTTGTTTAAACAGCAATATATATCGCTATAGCACTCTATCCAAAGCAACCACAGTCCCTTGACAAAAACAGTAAATAACGAAGTTACCCTTTAAAGGGTAAACAAACCAAGATGTGTGGCCAATGATCAGACCATCTCTTTTATCTAAGATGCACTGTAGAATGACAGACTGGATCATCTGGACATCAGGTTCGTCATAGTCTGTAGCATAACCTTCCCCCCTAGTCAATGCTCAAACAAAACCATCTACAGAGTGAACGCTGAAGGAAACATTTATCTAAGATGGAACAGTGATGCACAGCTCTGCTCAGTCTGGTTCCAACTGGTCCAGTCTGCTGTGTCCTCAGTGGTATCAACAGACTTCAGTTGACCTGACTAAGTTGGGTTGGGTCAGATTGGGTCACTTCCTCTATGCGTTGTGAATTCTGGGGATCTCGTTGATCTCCACACAATGAGTAACTGGCCCATCAGATACACAGGTTCCCCGCACTGCCAGGGGGAAGATTACATTCAAAACAGAGAGCAGCAGAGATAGCCATCATGCTGCCAGCCAGCCCACATTCCCCTGAGCCTTCACACATTCAGTGTTCAGACCAACAACAATAGCACCTGCGTTAAAAAAGAAAAAGAAAGAAAAAAAAAAAAAGGCAGCATCTATATTCACTTCAATGAGATCATTGTGTGGCACAGCAGGGGCTTCTGCAGAAAGATGCAGGCTAGTAATGACAAAGAGGGTGTGCCTGGCTCAACTCAGTCATCACTGGCACTGCGGTGGTGGCAAGTCAAATACATGCAAGGGTTCAGACATGACAGCTGAAGTAACACGCCCCCACCAACAATTTTAGTCAGAACAACCACTTATACTTCTCATATTCAGTACGACACTGGTGTTGAATGCCGCTGACATCTGAGACAAGCACAAAAAAAGATATTTATGTGCCACACAGATATGTATATGTAATTTAGTTAAAAAGGATGCAGTGTTTCCCCTATATTCAATGAATGGCCACCTCTACTAAAATGTCATTTACTAATGACAATTACTAATTCTGATGATTAATGATTCTTCAGAAGACTTCTACGTGGCAGGTGCTGTTAGAGCAGCATAAGTTAGGTCTTCTAAGGAACAGGGATGTGAGTAATGTGTGTGTGTGTGCGTGAGTGAGTGAATGAGAATCGCAGAAAGGAAAGTGACAGTGAAAGTTAGTGGATTGTTTTTAAGGCTGAACTGAATTGAAAGATCTCCGCGAGTACTTTTTTTCTTTAGTGGCAAGTCGCAAACCTCAAATAGACGACAGTAAGAAGTAGAAAACGAGTAAGGAGTGGGAGCTGCACATGCACATGCCTGAGAGTGCAGCTGATGCCTACGCTAACAACCGCCGTGCGGGCACAGTTATTTATTTCCTGATTTGTTTACAAATAAATCGATTGCATTACTCGTTTGACTTGAGAAGTTTTGATACCGGGCAATTTCGGTCGATACGTTAATCAAGTAGCAGTTAGTTGGCAGTGAATGTACAGCGTAAGTCACAGTGTGTCCATTAATAAAAGTCTGTCGGTTGTTTCCTCAACTACTAGAACAGTCCGGTCTGGAAGCTGAGCAGGAAACAGTACGTCTTTTAGCTGCTATGTAACTTTGGCTACATTTATAGGAAGTAACATTAATTAGCCACATGTCATTACTACCTGCTTGTCCAGGGTTGAGAACATCAGGTACAAGCTTGGATTAAACTGTGTACAGCTCTGTCCTGTACACATACTGTATACAGGGCTCTACAATAACGGGGGCCCAATGGCCAGTAAAAAGTAATAATCGGGACAGTTCACATTTTCGAGTGGCCTTTTATTGTGGCCAACCGAAGGCGCACCAGTGCAACACCAATGCTGTCTGATCAACATCTTGATATGCCACACCTGCGCAGTGGAAGGATTATCTCGGCAAAGTAGAAGTGCTCACTAACACAGATTTTTGAACAATATTTGAGAGAAGTAGGCCTTTTGTGTACATAGAGAAAGTCTTGCTCGTGATGAATGGGGCAAAAACAAGAGTGTTGCATTTATAATTTTGCTCAGTGTATAATGATTCTGGGGTAAAAGGTTTAGGAAATGAGGCCCAAAACAGCTTGGGTGCTGTGCTATGAATGTAAAATCATTGTGGAGAGCATTAAAACTAACTAAATCAATTTCCCCACATCTATTGGTTAAAATTACTCCCCATTAGACTTTTTTAGAAAGTTTAGCTTTATGATTGTTGTTTATTTATAGTCTGTTGAACTTTTCCAAATTTTGTACACAGATATGGTAATAATGGTCCAAAATGATGTGAAATTGCATTATTTTTACTGGAAAACAGAAGGTCTCGCAAACCCCCCAACCAAGTTTGTTTGCAACATGTGATAAATGTTGTGATTCAGTGTTTCCCCTGTTATGGGCGGCTCGCCCAAGTAAATTTGGCGACCCATTTTAAAATTGTTACCACGCTGTATAACTGGTAGTCTACAGGTGCGCTCGAGATAACTGGCTGACTTTCGCCGACTTGATAAATAGGGGAATAAGAACAGCGCTATCAAGTCAGACACAATCTACCTCCGGTAGACTGCGTGAGCTTAGTGAGTTTATAACAATTATCAGGCCTTGCTCCACGAGGTCTAGTGACGTTTTGCAGCGCAGGTGTTGTGCCGAATTCTGCAGGCCTGCCGTGAATTGCATACACCTCGCGGGAGGACACTTTGCTGTTTGAACGCGGTTAACGCCACATGTTTTTGCTGAATCTCAAGAAATGGTACTTTTACTAAGTGTAATAACATATTAACGATTCTAAACGTTCATAAAATATATACTGATCATTTATCACTATTGATGAACCCCACAAAGAATAGTATAGCGTTTAAAAGCAGAACTTTAATGCATTTTCATATAATTCTCGGCAGGCATGACACCTGTGACAGTCGACTGCCCCCCGCCACAGTTACGCTGTCAATCTGTGTGAAACACTGAATGTTGGTGTTTTATATCCAGATATAAAGCAGGGAGCACATTGCCAGCGCACAAAATAAAATCCACTTCACCTCCGCTGCTACAACCCCATCCTAGGGGAAACACTGGGATGTATAAAAAAAAATAAAACAAAACATATTTGAATCAAAGCCATCAGCCAATGTTTAGTGGTGACTCCATCAATGCGAATAGTTGAGCGGAATAACCTGAAACTGCACCACCTGATTTAGCAACTATATCAGGGCTGGAAAAATTAAAACCAACTATCGATAAAGAAAACTGTACTAAGATCATGTCACATGCTGACAGAAAGCATTAACATTGAGAAACCAAAGTACTTGGACCAAAATCTCAAATCTTTAATGATTGCTTATGAAAAAACACTCCCCGCCCCCAAACTGAATTACATATTATTATAAGAAAACAGTCACACTTAGTGTGACTTGGAAAAGGGACAAAGTGAAAGAGGCATAAAAATAAAACTGTAAACTTATCATACAATAAAGTATCTGAAATGAGTTCAACCACTCAAGCCACATACAAAATGAACAGAACTAAAAGTATAGAAAATGTGTTATTTTAAATAGTTTATAAATGTATTTACATAAAGAGTACAAAAATTATACCATGCACTAAAATGCCAACCCTAACCTCTGTGCTACACCAAGGTCCTACCAAACAATGCCAATTTTGCTAACCATTACCTCTCGTCCACGTCAAAACGCTGTCTCCAAGGTGTGAAACAAAAATTAAACTACAGGACATCCGGAAACACACACACACACACACAAAAGCGAAACAGCATGACTGCATAAAACCACATCCTTAAATACAAAGAAAGGACTCTTTGTCCCATTTAAATCTGCAACTGATCTAACTTTAGTCACATTTTACTCACACGATTAAACATTTGGTACTTTTTCTAATCACTGATTTACCATGAATGCCCTACAAAACCCAGGAGTCAAGCAGCAGCCTGCCCACACACATCCAGACCACCCACCCATCTTGAACATATCCCATTAATGACTCGTCAGTGCAGATAGAGCAAATGCACGATTGACACGCTACCTCATTCAATACACTCTCTCGCTCTTACACACACACACTCTAAAGAGACTCTGGTGTTTTACAGCAGCACCTTAGGTGTGGATTAATGATGGCCGGGTCTTCCCACACGTTCAAACCAGAAAATATGTGAGCCACACAGCAGGTCATAGGAACTGTACAACCACTGACATGAGACACCGACACCCTGCCAGAACATGCCTGTAAATTATAATATATTATATATATATATATATATATATATATATATATATATATATTATATAAATATATATATATATATATATATATATAATATATATATAATATAATATATATATATATATATATATATATATATATATATATATATATATATATATATATATATATATATATATCCCTACAATAGAGAACAAATCAGTTTTTATGAGAGGGACTTGCACCTCTGCAATTAATACACAAATGGGAAAAAAGTCCCATGTCTTACAAATGCCTCCATTAAAGTGGCTTTAAGAAGGTAAAATAACTTACTCTCATTTTGTGCAAAGAGGCAGTAATCAATACCAGTCAGTCATACCACAATGACATTTAGGGCGATAACTCAATAATACTGAACAAATGAACGCAAAAAGAAACTAATATGCACAAATGTGTGGCCAAGCCCTGGTTAAATTTTATTAAGTTAAAAAAGGTACAGAGAGATATCATGCTTTCTAAACAGAAAGCGACAGCCTGGTCATGTGTTTTAGCTGGGAATGTCCCAGGTTCCCTGAACTATCCACTGTGCAGGGGTAGTTTGAGTGAACATTGGTGCAACTTCCACTGAGTTGAATGAACTCATCTCTCAGAACTTCAATGAAACTAAAATATTAAGAGCTTCGCAATATAATACTTATCGCTAATTAGACTGTGTGAAATGTTAAAATTGAGATCCAATGCCTGCATTTTAAATCATTATGCCAGTCCGCCTTTTTGTCCAACGGACTGAAGGTGAAAACCAATGCAAGTAGCAATTAAAATAGATCACCCTCTTTACCAGTATATTAAAAACTATTCATACACGAGGACTTTTTAATCTGTAATTACTTCTACACAGAACAGGCACGGCTTTTCTGGAGAAACACAAAAATTCTATCAGGTTAAGTTTGTTTTATTTTATCCAACTCTTTCTTTTATCACAAGGAAAACGAGTAAAGTGACTTACAGTGCTTTACATAACGTATAACCCTGTAACAGCTTGATGTTTTAAAATGTATTCTCCAGTCTAGTCTTAGAATAGAAAATATATGTATAAAAACTCAATTAAGCATCTGCAGATGACATATGAATGACTTGAATCTGCAGAAAAAGGCTTGACTGGGACATCTTTGAAAGTGTATCAA
>NW_024041571.1:0-11216 GCF_014851395.1 Micropterus salmoides | reverse complement strand
TTTTGTATTTTTATTGTATTGCTTTCTGTAAGGTGCCAACAAGAACGACAACAAAAGAATGGTTATTGTAAGGTACATCTGTTTTCAGGTAGCCCGTTTATTTACGTGTTACTTCTTGTCAATAGTATCAACAACACTCTGAGTCTGCAGTCGAGTCAGATTAAATCCAGATTGTTGAAGAATTATTGTGAGCCAGGTTCAGGTGTGATGAAGAAGTTTCGGACACTGATGAAGACAAAACATAGCACGGTTTATTGAGCCCGGCCGTTGTTTCTGTCTTCCTCCTAATGACTTTAACTGGCCTTAACCTATAATAACAAATCTCACCTAGGGCTCCCAGAGAACACTGATATCTGCTAGCCTGACACCTGTCTGCTACTACTGCTACTGTCTCTCCCTTATCAGTCTATCTCTCTAACAAGGACAGTTAACATGAGAGAAATAACTAGAGCTGGAAATTCAGTGAACACTTGTGGGGTCAGCTAATGACTGTAAAGTTAGACCTGTCTTATTTTTCCCTGTTACATCAATTAAGCCCCGTAAGAATATTCTTTAACACAAATGACCTCATGTGGTTGAAGTGAAACAGTTGTTTTCTGCTTAGTATTAAGTTAATAATAAAAGGCGCATAATTTTCCTTTTCTTTTACTGATCCTTATTATATCACACCTTAAATGATCTTATCTTGGCGTCTCCAAGCAGTTTCATTGATGTTGTACCTTCATCAGACAGCAGATGGAGCCATTTGCTTGTTAATGGTCAGAGTGAGTTCTTGAAACTTGATGTGAGGTTTAAAAGACTACACTGACAAATGAGCTCATTGAAAGGAACCATCATAAAATTAATTTATATATATTTTATACTGTGCCAGAGGAGGCACAGAACACAAAATCATGGTATTGCTGTAAACTGTGTTTGAATTTTATAGGAGTATTTGAGAAGTAGGTCTGTTTGATCTCCATACAGACTGTATAATGCGAGTAGAGCATGTGGGCTTATCGCAGATATTTTGGTATCGGTATATATGTTTGTCAGTAAGTAGTACGACTTATAGTAGGAAATTAGAAAAACATTTAGGGACAGGTGTTTCATTACATAGTCTATTGTTGTCTAAAATGAACTGATCAGTACATATATTGGTCATGCCATCTATTTATTGTTGCTATATCACTTGTAATTAAACTTCTCAAATGTTGATAATGGTAATGGCCTTAATAGTCTAATATTTGGAGAGGTATAAGGTTGAGATTTCATTTATTTTTATGGCTTAAAGTCTATTGCAAAAAAGCATTTTCTGAATCAGGTCTCTTCTCTCCGCTTCCTATCTTTGACAACCGGTCCTTTTACATGTTGTAAAGTAAATTTTTTTGTCTGCTAAAGCCACATCCTTCTGTATTGTCTTCCTATTTTAACTGTTGTGCTATTAATTGTATGAATTGAATTCTGTCTGTGCTAATTCTATGAAAATAACCTGCCTGCTTGTTAAATTTCTGTATCTCAAAGTGGTTGGTGATGAACTGAACAAACTATTGCTATCAAATGTCTCTTCTGTACATTGTGGTGCTAAAGACATTTCTGTAAACTGATAAACCATCTCTGATTATTTCCCCCTCCCTAAGGTTATAATTATAGGAATACAACTAGTGTTAACTTTCTCTATGTTATTAAATTTCTGTTTATTGTTAAAAACTCCTAATCTTTGTTTTTCTTTTCAATTCATGTAAAATCTACAGCGGGATCAGGAAGTATTCATGGCTGTAGTGCTAATATTACACAGCCTGACTTATTGGTTCAGACACATCTTGAAAACGCAGGTCTCACTTCTCTTGAGGCCTATATTTAAAAAAACAATTCATGCAGGAGGCTGGGTCCAGATTTGCCATGCATGGTCCTATATCTCTCTCTTATCTCTTTTAAATTAATGCTGATGGATCTGACTGTATATCTCAACCTTAAAAAAACAAATCATACTGTAATGTAGGCATGTGGTTCATTTACATTGTAATAATATTTCTTAACAAATAGACAGCTTATGAAATCCAAAGTGATCAATCAGAAAATGAGTACGTTTCTCGAGCTGCCACCGTTTTTCCAACTGGACTCCCTGCCAAGAGACCTGTCCTTATCTGACTCTGATTGGCCCTGAACTGACGGTATTAATCAAACCAACAATGGCAGCGAGTGTTACCCAATCAGAGGTAGAAAAGGAAAAGTATTCACAGAATGCGGTTTGGATGATTTGCATGGGATGCTGCAGTAAAGACAACTCGGAAATAAGGGACAAACCTATTTAGTTCTCAAATATGGGACGATTCCGTATTTTAAGGGACGGGTGGCAACCTCACTGGGCTTGCCGTTTTCTCTGCACACATGCACAACAAAATAACTTGAACTCTGTGAAACTCAAAGGTAAAGTAGGTTATGCAAGAAGCAGGTTAACACTCGGCCTATCTACCCTATGTACACCCGTTAACCCGTTTAAAGTAATTGCAAAGTTTTGTATAGCCTAGGACTACACAGTATACAGGTACTAGTCATACAATTAGAATATCATCAAACAGTTGATTTATTTCAGTAATTCCATTCAAAAAGTGAAACTTGGATATTATATTCATTCATTACACACAGACTGATATATTTCAAATGTTTATTTAATTTAATTGTGATGATTAGAACTGACAACTAATGAAAATCCAAAATTCAGTATCTCCGAAAATTAGAATATTACTTAAGACCAATAAAAAAAAAAGGATTTTTAGAAATGTTGGCCAACTGAAAAGTATGAACATGAAAAGTATGAGCATGTACAGCACTCAATACTTAGTTGGGGCTCCTTTTGCCTGAATTACTGCAGCAATGTGGCGTGGCATGGAGTCCATCAGTCTGTGGCACTGCTCAGGTGTTATGAGAGCCCAGGTTGCTCTGATAGTGGCCTTCAGCTCTTCTGCATTGTTGGGTCTGGCGTATCGCATCTTCCTCTTCACAATACCCCATAGATTTTCTACAGGGTTAAGGTCAGGCCAGTTTGCTGGCCAATTAAGAACAGGGATACCATGGTCCTTAAACCAGGTACTGGTAGCTTTGGCACTGTGTGCAGGTGCCAAGTCCTGTTGGAAAATGAAATCTGCATCTCCATAAAGTTGGTCAGCAGCAGGAAGCATGAAGTGCTCTAAAACTTCCTGGTAGACGGCTACGTTGACCTTGGACCTCAGAAAACACAGTGGACCAACACCAGCAGATGACATGGCACCCAAACCATCACTGACTGTGGAAACTTTACACTGGACTTCAAGCAATGTGGATTCTGTGCCTCTCCTCTCTTCCTCCAGACTCTGGGACCTTCATCTCCAAAGGAAATGCAATCCACTTTTTGTGAATCTCCCCCACATTTTTGATGTATGGGGTGATGTTCCTCCGTGGATATTTCCTGTGCCCAATGTGGACTTGAAGCTTCTAGAGAAGAAGAAAGAATGGAGTGAAAGTAATGTGGTTAATATTGGATATTTGGTTCAAGATCATGTGAAGAGGAATTATTATAATTATATGCTATTATTTACCTCTCATGTTTAGTCCCTGGATCTTTTGCTCCAGGGACTAAACATGAGAGGAACATCTTACCTGACAAGATATATGAATTAGGACGGGGATGGAATTTAGAAGGGATTTTAGGGATGAGAGAGGAAACTAGGGGGTGCTGCAAAGCTCTCTTTAATTTTCTCAAATCTACTGGACTATAACACATAGTCTTTCGTTTGTTTGTTTGACTGTTTGTTGAGTTTTCTATTTATTTATTTACATTTCTGATACACTGAACCTGTAACCTGAAGTACTAAAACCTTGATATTACACACTCTGGTGCAGTGAGTGGCGGTATGTACCTGAACAAGCTGGTTGCGACCCGCATAAAACCCAGAGAAGAAGAAGATGAAGATGATCACATTCTGATTAAGAAACGAGTCATTTCACTCGGGCTGTGACGGTCAAGTATACTGATCCACCGTTTTACAGCCGCTGTTTAGGCCGCTAATAAAAGTTACTTCCAAGGACGGGGCACTTCCTCTCGGATCGGAGGCATTGCGGGGCGACCCAGCCTACCAGTCACAGTTCTTACGGTCCGCGTGTAGTTACAATTTTGAGGTAGTGCAACTCAGGCTACGGCGTCGGGTACGGGGCTACGCCGTCAATTTGGTGCTGAAGTATGAATTGCATTTTCTACCTTACACCCCTCCTGTTCAACGCACAGAAAGAAATCCCCTCTGCAACAGATTCTTCGCTGGGACTCAGTCAGGATAATACCAGGGAAATGGATGCTTTCTATCCGGTGCGTGAGTTGTCTGGTAGTCCAGATCCATTTTTAGAAATAACACTATCAGACTTCCATGCTATGAATGAATTGAATTTGCAAAACATCAGGGACCTAGATTCTGAAGATTGGTTTGAGCAGAGTGGAAGTGATGGTGATGTCCTGATGGAAACAGAGCCATCTGTTCCAGCTGTGAACTGCTCAGTCACAAACACCCAGCCGACTCATCCTCCCCTCCAAACCTCCTCCAGCTGTTTGCGTCGTTCTCACAGCGTTCCCTCACTGAGTCTAACAACCTCCGCAAAGAACAAGACCTTCACCCGATCAAAGAGCTTACCTGACATGCTGTTCAAACCCAGCTGTGAGGAGTTCACCCCTGATATCACTGTTGATGAAAACGATGAAACCTACAGGTTCCAGTGCTCCTGCCAGGCCTGTACCAGTGCAGTGTGACAGGCCTGCTGTTCCACATGGAGGGAGAAGGGGACGTGGTTTACAGGATCGTCCCTGGAACAGGAGGCTACTGGCCCGACACCACAAGCAGCCTGCAGGACCCCTGTTTGACATCAAATGTCTGCAGCAGTCTGTGTGTCGGCTTCATCTCCCACACTGTGAGATCCGCTCCACAGGTGGAGGTGAGTTCTTGTCAGTCGCTCATGTGAACGACGAGGGCATCGAGTTTATCGGCCCTCAGAAGATCACAGAAACTCACGTTGTTATAAACATCACAGGGTTTTCTGGTTTCGGTAATGTCAAGGATGAAGACTCGCCGGCTGACCCGGTCCGAGCGCTGGTTCTGCTGTTCTACAGGCCCCCGGCTGATCCCGACGCTGAATCCCTCCTCAACGTGTTGCTGCTACCGAGGAACGTGGTGCGGGATGTGCTGCGCACCAGGAAGAAATTAGTGGAGATGAGAGCTACATAGAGACGTCCCCACACTGTAAACTGCAGCCAAAGCAGGAATACACACTGTCCACTTGTCCTGCAGAGGACTCAGTTCTAGTTCAACCAACAGAAGCAGAGTTTGACTGCGACAACTACGACAACTACTTCCCATCATTCCAGGTGATTTTAGAAACAATGAGGAAACACGTGAAGCTGTTTCTGAGAGACACCAACAGCTCCCACAGTGTCTGGGAAAGACGAGTTTGTCTCACTGGAGTAAAAAGGTCCTGTGGGCCGAGCGCTCTGAATCTCCTTCAGATAAGAGGCTGTTGGACATACGGAGCAGCTTCATCGAGGGGATATCAGGACCGGTTCTCACAAGTCTGCTGGACAAATGTTTGAGAAAACGGTGATAGCTGAAGCTGAGAGGGAGTCAGCGGACGAGATGCAGAACAGAAGAGACAAAGCTCGTTTTGTTATCGACACAGTGAGGAAGAAAGGTGAAGCTGCTAGTTCAGAGATGATTGAGTTCCTCTGTGAGGCCGACCCCTTCCTCTGTGAACATCTCGGCTTGATCTGAAGACAAATCAACAGGTGATGCAGAACATGTTGACCTGGTGGCCAGAAACTGATCATCCTGCATCTGTCACTGTTTTGATATTTCAGTGTCAAAGTACATTTCTCTTGTCTAAGACTGTTGACTTTTCTGGTAAAAAGTCTTTTCTTTTATTTGATTAAGATATGGGAACCTTGTGGTCTACTGAACATACAGTATATAGACAAATGTTTTGGGTCGCCTGCCTTTTCAGTCACATGAAGGTTAATGACGTCCCATTCTTAATCTGTAGGATTTAATAAGGAGTTGGCTCAGCTTCAACTCTTCTGGGAAGGCTGTCTACAAGGTTTAGGAGTGTGTTCATGGAAACTTTTGACCATTCTTCTAGAAGCCCATTTGTGAGGTCAGGCACAAATGTGGACAAGAAGGCCTGGCTCGCAGTCTCTGCTCTAATCCAACCCAAAGGTGGTCTATCGGGTTGGACCCCAACTAAGTACTGAGTGCTGTACATGCTCATACTTTTCATGTTCATACTTTCAGTTGGCCAACATTTCTAAAATCCTTTTTTGTATTGGTCTTAAGTAATATCTAATTTTCGGAGATACTGAATTTTGGATTTCAATAGTTGTCAGTTTTAATCATCACAATTAAATGAAATAAACATTTGAAATATATCAGTCTGTGTGTAATGAATGAATATAATGTTCACGTTTCACTTTTTGAATGGAATTACTGAAATAAATCAACTGTTTTACTTGTATTTTATACCTGATTGTTTGAATTTAGTCCACGTGTGTTGTTTGTGTGTTTTTATTTTACTTACACTTTATGTTTTATGCATTCTGTAAAGTCCCCAACAAGAACATTCAGTTGTCAGCTAACGTGGATCCAAATAAATCAATTAATTAAATTTAAATCAATTAATAATTAAATAAATATTATAATAACAACGAGCTGAACTTTTAAAGTAAAGCAGGTAAAATATCTGTTTTCAGGTAGCTGTTCATTTACTTTTTACTTATTGTCAATAACACTGCTGTAGTCGAGGCACTTTATTCCAGATTACTTCATATTCAGCTTGTTATTAAGTCAATAGGCTGATTAAAGGTGCTTAATTTCCCTCATGGGGATGAATAAACTCGTATCACCTTAGTTTCTCAAAACATTAATGTTCCTTCATCAGACAGCAGATAGAGCCATTTGCTTGGTCTTTACTGTCATGAAACATGATGTGGGACTGCTGTTAAAAAACTACACTACAATAAACACAATTAGAAGAGCCCTCACAAAACAATACATATAACACTAACATCCATATTTTATTTAAAAAATCGTTGTATTGCTGTAAACTATGTTTGGATGTTATCGCACACTATAAATGTATTTTATTTTGTTGTTAAAATGAGGCAAAATATGTTTCTTCACTTTGTGTATTGTTGTTTCCCACGAAACACGTTTTCAATACCAAATGTTTTCAATAAAAAAAACTTCAAAACTATCCTAATTATAAGTTGTTTGTCTGCTCTTTTGTTTTGTAAAACTTCAAGCTGAATTATTATTTATTAATATTATTAGTAGTAGTAGTTTTAGTAGTAGGCCTATTTAGGGTTTTTATTACCTTTTCATTATTCACTATTAATTTAATTTCACCATCTTTCCATATCTAATTGTTACATTTTAGAACCTGTTATTCTAAAAAAAAACCTTTAATAAAGAATGATGATTAGGTATTATTTTATTTTGTAGTTACCACGAAGCCATTTCCTGTTTCTGCCCGTTACTTTCCGGTTTCCTCCTATCTAACTCCCGGTAGCTTGTCGCGGACGGATCGGTCCCCGCGCAGCAGCATCCAGCCCTTCAGACCGCACGGAGAGCCGCGGACTGAGGCAGCAGATCCTCCGTCTCCTGCTAGATTTTCAGCCTTTGCACTTTGTTTTCAGGGTCGCAGGTAGAAGAGTGTCTCAGCGGGGACCTCTGGACGCTTCTGGACAACATTAATTAACTTCCATCTCCGGAAAACAAGTGGATTTTAACCCGCTGTGGAGCAGCGAGGAGGTTTGGAGGATGAACCCTCAGTGCGCCCGCTGTGGGAAGATCGTCTACCCGACGGAGAAAGTCAGCTGCCTGGACAAGGTGAGAGCAAACACGCAGAACCATCCAGGTGGTATTTACTCTGCACAAACCGGGTCTCAGGAACCGCTAAACCGGCGCAGATCAGAGGTCAAGCTGCAGGTGGATCACGTGATGTGTGGACGCAGGTGGAGGTGCACCAAACACACCTGCACTGGGCTTTAAACGTCCCACAGTGGATTATAGAGTATAGAGAAGAAAGGCGTTAAAGTTTCAGTTGAGAACTCTGGAAATGATGCAGATTGATTGATTGGCTGGTTAGTTGGTGTTGTATTTCTCTTTTTAAATATCCCTGAGATGTGTTGACAGTTGAACTGCACTGACCTTTAATTATGAATGATTTCTTCCAATAGTCTCTACTGTGCAGCACCAAAATAGATTGATTACAACAGAAACGGCACGTTGGCCTACTGATGACTTTCAGTCCTCTGATGATTGAACATGGACATATTTCATGATTAATTTAGTTAAATGTGTTGATGCATGGGAAGTTTATGTTTAATTTATTGGTTGGTAATGGTTTACTATAACTAACTATAAATATAAATCTGTTCCATGATTAAAGACACAATCATTTTGTAAGTAATCACAAACATCTTTGCCTTTTTATTCAAAAGTAAGTGTTGATTTTTGTGTTTGCACGGTAACACCTCTGTAATAGTCTGTTGCATAATGGTGATAAATTATTAATTTATCTTCTGCAGTCTCATGCTTCAGTGTCTGTCCTATGAGGCATCAGAGACACAACAGCATGTAGGCTGCTGCACATATCAGCTCCAACCTCTTATAATAAAAAGACTCCAATTTCACAGAGCTGTTAGAAAAGACTGTTTGTCGATGGTGAAGGTGAACAAAACATGTCAACATCCAACTTCATTGTTCAATATCTCTGAAATCAGTAGGATCCAGTTTAAAAAAACAAAAACAAAGATCACATTTATCTTCTGTCCTGTTTGGTTAAAGCTGACATGAATTGTTTAAAGAGAGAAAAGGGGTTTTAAAAGAGCCGAAACTGTGTGAGAGGCAGTGATTTATAGAGGACGAGGCTGGCAAAGAAACAAAGAAGTAAACAGAGAGAAAGTGAGAAAGAGAGTGTGAGGGCGAGAGAAAGTCCCTGCTGTCCTGTACAGAAGCCCTTTTAATCGGCCCTTAGGTGCCCACTCTCTTTTCCATTTTCACTACAAAGACATGAAAACCAAATTTCAAGTGAGAATAAAAGTTAACAAGAGAGAAGTGTTATTTTTCCAGATTTTCCAGTATTGTCTTTTATATTTTTTACTCCAAATTCCTGCAGAGTCTGCTGTTAAAATGAGACTTTGTGCCAATTACAGGCCATTGATTATATCCACATTGATTATAGTCACTTTAAGGTTTAAATATCGTGGAAAGGACATTGTTTTTGCATTTTCTGCATATCCCATGTATACTTTACATCAGAGGTTATTAAACCTTTTTCTCGTCAAGGACCCCTAAACTGACAATTAGACCAGGCACCCCTAAATTGATAAGATTTTGTCCCAGGTACCCACATCTGATTGGATTATTGTTTTTAGATGATTTATTTACCAAAATAGTTGTACCATATTTCATTGTGTTGCTAATGGATGGAATTATAGTAAAAATAAATGATTACACGTTTTGGTGAGAACCACTGCTGCACATCGCAGAGCGACAGTGCCAAAAATAAAAGTAAACTGGATGTTCACTTCGATGGAAAGCAATGGCTGAAACAGACATGCAAACTTTATATGGATGCATTTAAATTGCAAATGTGTACTGCACATGATTTGTAGGTGAGGTGCATAAACTTGTGAACACGCTGGGATAGTCTTTAAGGGAAAAACATTTACTAAACTCTGACGAAAAGTTCGACTGGCACTGGGTTTTTAAGGCCAATATTGATATTTAAACATTAAAAAAAGTATAATAATGATGCATCAGCAGGGATTTGTTTGTTTAACATCAACCTGACATGAACCTTTTTTTTGATGAGGATACCTTAAATTGTTAGGTTATAAAATAAAGACTTCTGATAAAGATGCTGTATGAACTTAGTAGGATTGATAGTAGATAAATAAACCTGTCGTTCCTGTCTGGTGGACAGTTTATGAAATGACCACATGGGCGGCCAATAAACTTACTATTGGTAGATATACAGTGTTTGCTAATACTAATATGTCTGTGATGACCTATTTTTTATTAGGTAGGTAGATTTTATTGTCACAATCCAACAAGTTGTGGAATGAACTTTTAAACTATTAAACTCTATTAAGTCCCATTGAGATTTAACAATCTCTGGCTAAGATAGTAACTGTACATTAAAAACACAAAGACAAACATACAATATGGGGTCGACCTGAATTATGTGCAGTTGTGTGTAAAACTTCTTGGTACAAGTTGTGAATTGGACACCCCTACACACTAGGGCTTTGCCATTGTGTAATTTCAATAATATTTAGATTAATTAATCAGCCCCAATACAAACTGTTTCTAAATGAGACTCCCTCCTCCAACTTATCCTCACTCTCTTGCTCTTTCGCTGCATTTAAGCACAGGATTAATACAGAAGGCATATGAGCATATTAACAACTCAAACACATAACTTAGCGCTGATTCACTCAAAGGATTTGAATAATCGTAATGCAGGACAGATGGACGGCGATCTGAACTGGAGACGGACTTAATTCAGTTTTGCTCTGCGGTCTGTCACATTTTGATCCGAACAAATGTCAGTTTTCGTCCAGCCTCCGTCTGGATTTATATTTAGTTCATGGAAGTTGCTTCCACTTGCTTGTGTAAACACTAGCTGTCAAACAGAAAATCACAGGAAGACGGTCCCGCCCATGCTCTTTGATTGACGGGCTGGTTAGTGAGAAGTGCAGCGCTGAGGCATCCTGAGCAGCGGAGGCGGACACAAAACAAAAAGTGGAGCTTCGAGGAAACAGCAGTTTGACGGAAAAATCACTTACTTGGTGTTTCCGAAGCTTTCAGCCTATCTCGTGGCCTTTCTCAGCACATGGAGTTGGTCTGTTGTCATGGAGACGGTTTAGTTGTCATCATGTGTAAGTGACAGTCAGGTGATAACCGGTTGTCGAAGAAATCAAAGCATCCAAGTGGGGTCCCTCAAACAGGACCCACCTGAGAAGAAGACTGGAGCTGAAACCTCGGGTCTGAAAGTGAAGCCAACGCTGAAGTTGCTGAAACCAGCAGGGGGCGACGCCGCTTGTTGCAAAAAGAAGTTTGATTGTATAGGTTATGAGAAAATGAAGCTACTTCTCAGCGGATTTATTCCTCAGTAAACACTTCCTGATGAGTTATGGCCTCAGTCGCTAGTTTCAAGTC
>NW_024041570.1:0-14784 GCF_014851395.1 Micropterus salmoides | reverse complement strand
CCATCAAATCTGATCTCAAAGTATTTGTTCTCTCATTTCAACACTAAACTACTGATCAGTTCATCTTTGTCACAGCTCTGAGATCAGTCTGACTGAAGCCTGCAAATCATTGGCCCTTATTTCAGAGAACCATCATTACATTTAGTAACCATGTGGTCTTTCTAAGGGAGGTTAAAATCAACGGCAACTTGACTGATAGGAAAACTCAGCTGGTAGGGAAACTTAACCTCTGTGAGGTCATTGTCAAGATGATCAATGTCATTGATTACTTAGTGCTCCTGGCTGTTGTAACGACAGTCGTTGGTGTTTTAAGTTTCCTGGGAAGAGATGAAAGGACAACATTATAAGTGGAGGATAAGTTGTGTCGCAGACCTTCTCCCCTGTAAAGTGACGGTTTCTTGACCCGGGTGTAAATGGATTCCTTGACACCCCTTTCAAACAATTTGTCCATCCATCCATCCATTTGTCCTTTCTGTCTAAAATGTGCACCTGGTGGTCCTCAAAAAAGGTGTAGCTAAACTGAGTCTTGACCTGAGGAGTTGGCCCTTCTGTGTTGAGCCAATCATTTGTGTAGTGGTTTTTTCGTTTTCCCCAATGTACAGGTCTGTGCATTCCTCACTGCATTGGACCGCATACGCTAGATTACCTTTCTTGTGTTTGGGTGTGCGGTCTTTGGTGTGGACCAGTATCTGTATTAGGACGATTTTCAACAAACACAACATCTCTGTGTTTTTTAAACCCAAGAATACGCTGAGTTTCTCTGATACTCCAGACATGTATGGAATCACAATGTTGTTGCGTTTGACCTTCTTCTCCTCATCCCCCTTAGTATTGTTCTTACTGGATCTTGTGGCTGTTTCCCCAAAGGTCCATTTAGGTTATCCACAGGCTTTAAGTGCCCCCTTCAGGTGGTTCTTTTCCTTTTCTTTGGGCACTTGTTCTCAGCTCGGTGGTGCAGGGTTCTGAGAACTCCTGGCTTATGCTCCAGTTGGTGGTGGGAATCAAAAATGGGTAGTGGTCTTTGTCTGTGGGTTTCCAGTATACACCAATACACCAATGTGCAGACTCCTGTTCTCTTCAATGTGTACAGCACAGTCCAGGAAGGCCAAACTGCTGTTGTTGTTGACATCTTCTCATGTGAATTTGATGTTATTGTCCATGGAGTTGATGTGTGTCTCATCACACATCTCCGCCCCTGTTGTTGTCTGGGACTGATCAAGTTACAACCAGTTGGTAATCTGAAAGTTTAAACTTTGCGAGTACGTCAGAAAGGGAGTGGAGGGAGAGCTTTTTCTTTCACAAGCTATGCCGGTTGCTGTTAACATAGACTTCCTCCCATCAATGTGGGACAGTGGATTCAGACAGTGGGAACGTGATGGCCTTAGCACAATCAAAAAACTCTCTGAGGGCAGTGAATTGAAATCTTTTTATCAATTATAGAACCAATTTGCCTTTCCCTTGAAAGATATGTTTCAATACCTACAAATAAGGCACTACATCCAAACCATATAAAATGGAATAAGATTAAAAGAGACCCAACAGGTATTGAACAATACATCATTATGGTAACTGAAAAACGTTTGCCAACTAGGAATCACATTTCACACATTTACAGATGTTAACAGCCGACATGGCTGATAACATCTGTAAATGTGAGAAACAATTGGGAGGTAGAACTAAATGTGGTCATTGAGGACCGGACGTGAGAAGACGTGTGCATGAACTGTCATAACGGTATCAGCAGTAATTTATTGAAGGAGTTTGATTGAAAAATAAAACTGAGATATTTTAAGACGCCATCTGTAATTTCAACATTTCATAAAGATGTATCTCCATGTATCTACAAAAACACTCCACTCACTTTGAGGCTGCCGATGAGTTAAAAGAAATGATTTGTTTAATGTGACGTGAGCTCACACTGAAAGATTTACTTAATAAATAGTGTTTCCATACTGTTTTTACAAGCAACGTATCACATCCACACGCTGGCACACAGCATTTGACTCAAGTAACATAAGGCAAAGAACATATGATAACAATATATGAAACTATGCACTCGTATTTGCTCGACTGACGCACTGAAAACGGCACCAATTTAAATGTAACTTGTCCTGCTGTTCACCTTATTTATGAGAATAAATTGTACTGTATGCAAGTATTAAGTATGATTCCCGATTAAACTGTACAACATGAGGCGTTCTTTTGCAACAGGAGATACCTCAGTTTGTGTTTTTCCTAAATCATGGTTCTTTTTCTGTGCGCTGCAAATGATCTTAAATTATGTTTTTTGGGGGAGTAAATTCAATCAAACTGGTGTTTGTTTATTCGGAAAGGCTTTCTTCTGTTTTGCTAATTAACTCCATATAATAAATTATATGAGGTTTTATTGGAAGTAATATTTAGTTTTTTTTACACTGCAGTAGTCATATGAAACCATTTCATCCTTCTGCATTCTGACAACCTTTGCGTGGGAAGTGGTGTGTGCACGTTTCCAGCCCTGTTTTGTGGGTACGCACCCTTTATAAATGAGCCCCCTGGTCAGGGCTGAGCTTTTAGCAGCCGTGTCCTTACCTTGCCTCCATGGACAAGGAAGTCACCATCATAGAACAACTGAGTGAGAGAGATTTTGTATTTTATTTATTTATTTATTTTATTATTTGATAACTATATGAATAAAATTCACAACACACACACTTAGTTAGGGCCCGAGCACGACCGTGCGAGGTCCCTATTGAAATTGCTCGGATTATTTAGGGCCCGAGCACGACCGTGCGAGGTCCCTATTGAAATTGCTCGGATTATTTAGGGCCCGAGCACGACCGTGTGAGGTCCCTATTGAATTTGCTCGGATTATTTTTTTATTTTTTTTTATTAGGGCCCGAGCACGACCGTGCGAGGTCCCTATTGAAATTGCTCGGATTATTATTAGGGCCCGAGCACGACCGTGTGAGGTCCCTATTGAATTTGCTCGGATTATTATTTTTTTTTTTTTTTTTTTTTTTTTTCTTTTTTCTGCAAAGTAGGCTCAACTGACATGGCCTAAACATTCTCGAAAACTCACCAAAATTTGCAAACATGTCAGAACCGGTGAAAAATTTCGTATTCTACAAATTTCGCACATGGGCGTTGCAAAATGACTCGCTAGCGCCACCTAGAAAATTGGAAAAAATTAGCCCCTCGTTCACGTTCAACCTACATCTACGAAATTTTCTTGGGACATGTATCATGTCAAGACGCACAAAAAAGCCTCAAGAACCCATAGCCTAAAGTCAACAGGAAGTCGTCCATTTTGAATTTATGGCCATTTTTGGATGATTTACATACTTCGTACTTTAACGAACTCCTCCTAGGGATTTAGTCGGATCGACGTCAAATTTCTGCTGCGCCTTCTAAAGGCATTGAAGATGAAAAGTTGTGCTATTTGCGCGTTTTCGTCAATGGGCGTGTCCGTGGCGTCGATGATTCGCAATGAAACAGGAAGTTGTTGTAACTTCAGTGTACATGCTCACATCTGGACCAAACTGTACATGTAGGATGAGAGTCCCGCCCTGAACACATGTACATGCCGACATTCACCCACAGTCATAGCGCCACCTGCTGGCAACAGAAAGTGACCTTTAACGAAGCAGCCCCCGCCGCACGTTTCACCTATGTGCACGAATTTTCTGTGGTACGTGTATCTTGTCCAGACGCACAAGAAAGCTCTTGGAGCCATAGCCTAAAATCAACAGGAAGTCGGCCATTTTGAATTTTACGTCAAATTTTGGATGATTTACACACTTCGTACTTTAACGAACTCCTCCTAGGGATTTAGTCCGACCGACCTCAAATTTGTGCTGTGCCTTCTAAAGGCATTGAAGATGAAAAGTTGTGCTATTTGCAAGTTTTCGTCAATGGGCGTGTCCGTGGCGTGGCGTCAAAGATCAGCTCTTCGCCATGACACGGAAGTTGTCGTAACTTCAGTGTACATGCTCACATCTGGACCAAACTGTACATGTAGGATGAGAGTCCCGCCCTGAACACATGTACATGCTGACATTCACAGACAGTCATAGCGCCACCTGCTGGCAACAGGAAGTGACTTTTAACGAAGCAGCCCCCGCCGCACGTTTTACCTACGTGCACGAATTTTCTGTGGTACGTGTATCTTGTCCAGACGCACAAAAAAGCCTCTTGGAGCGATGCCCTAAATCAACAGGAAGTCGGCCATTTTGAATTTTACGTCAAATTTTGGATGATTTACACACTTCGTACTTTAACGAACTCCTCCTAGGGATTTAGTCCGACCGACCTCAAATTTGTGCTGTGCCTTCTAAAGGCATTGAAGATGAAAAGTTGTGCTATTTGCAAGTTTTCGTCAATGGGCGTGTCCGTGGCGTGGCGTCAAAGATCAGCTCTTCGCCATGACACGGAAGTTGTCGTAACTTCAGTGTACATGCTCACATCTGAACCAAACTTTACGTGCTTGATAACTCTCCCACCCCGCTATGGAGGACCGATCCTGACACCGTCAGAAATAAATACAGAAATAAATAAATGCTCAATAAATAAATAAGCATCCAATTAAATACACAAAAAATAAGTAAATAAATAAATGTAGGTAGTAATTAAATTATACAAGGAGACATAAATGTATATTTTAATTAGTGCCTTTACTTATTCACCTTTGTTATAATTACCTTATTTGTTTATTCAACTTTATTTATTACTAATTTTTTTAATGTATTTATTTATGTGTGTGTTTTAATATTTTTGTCTGTTTTATTCTTCCTTTGTATTTATTTACCTTATTTATTTTCACCCATGGTATTTATTTCTGCCTGTCTTTTTAAATTTTGTATGCATTTCTGCCTCATTATGCAAATGAGGAGGGCTGTGTCTCAAGGGGTCATCTTCTCTGCTATTGGTGGACCAGTCAGACAGGAGAGCTCCTACTCTACTGCAGACATCAACGATCTTGCCCCTCACACAGTCAGATGGCTTCCTTCAGTGCGCTGAGGTGTTTAACAACTCTGAAGACAATACTACCAGCAATGTCTTCCTTCTCTTTTCACGTAGAAGCTCCGACAGACAGTGCTTTCAGTTTGCTGCATGCATGGACACAGAACTGCGGTATAGGGAGAAGCACACGGTCAGCTGGCTGCAGCTAAATCTGGAGTGCACTCGTATTCAATTCTGTATGGTAAATTCAGTTTTAACGGAGCAGAGCGAGCTGACAGGCAGAGTTAGAGACTTTTTCTGTCGTTTCTCTCTTTACAAAGACGCATGTTGCAGTCAGAGTCTTCTCTGAAGAGGGCAATGAAGTGTCAGTGTACCCGATGCGAGCACCACATACAACACAATTTATCAAATTACACAACGGATATACAGTATGAAAATAGATTGATTGGATTATACTCACAGGAAGTATAAACCTGTTACATGCGTAACACAGTAATGTCAGGGAAATTACTTTACTTAGATTTAAGTACTGCAGTTGTACATTTGAAATACCTTCCTACCTTTCTGATAGGAAGCCTTCTTGAGGTGGTATAAAACATTTCTTCTTATATTCTGATTTGAGTTGTGGACAACTATGACCACATGAATTAAAAAAATTAACATTTCACTGCCCAAGTCAGCTATAACACAAGTCTTGTTCATCAGACTACATGCTGTGGACAGATTTTGTCCCAGGATTTATTATGCATTTCTTCTTCTTCGTTGCATGATTTAGAATAATAAGGTGAGAAATGGGTCTGTTCTGAGTTCATCCTGCACTGCAGCAGCTAATAAAGTCCATTTAATCCCAAAAACGCTTTTCTTTTAGGCAGGCTGGAGCAGAAAACAACTCACCTTTCTCAAGTTGTACAGTAATGTCACATGTGTATGAAGGTGGATCAAACAGCTAATCTTAAATGTCAAAGTAGAGAGGAGCCTAGTAGGCCTATTTATTTTCATTCATTACAATATGAATAAGCTATGCAGACAGTTGTAAAGAAAGAACATCTTTTTCTTCTGTTCTCTACTTGTTATAGTTACACAGTATTAGGGGTGTGGGCTGTATTAAAAGTATCCACTGTTCTCACATGCTCTAACACACAGTAACGATGAAATGTGTGCTGTTCTCACATTCTTCTCTGTATGTACACATAAACAACAAGGCAGGGAAATATAAAAGGAATTTATTTTATTGTTTGGGTACATTATTGTTCAGTGTACATGCTCACATCTGAAACAAACTTTACGTGCTTGATAACTCTCCCACCACGCAGACATCTACACGTCAATACCGATTTATATTCATAGCGGCAAGTGCTATGTAGCTCCACACAGGGGACACAGGAAGTGACATATAGCACCTTCATGCGGCGTCAACCGCGTAGCAAATTCACAGCCGCACCGGCAGAGCTCCAGAATATGCAACTCGGCCGGCTCACACGCGGACGCGCTTATAAGTGCGAGGGCCCGCCCAACGCTGCTTGCAGCTTTAATTATTTTTTTTTTTTTTTTTTTTTTTTTCTGCAAAGTAGGCCCAAATGACATGGCCTAAACATACTCGAAAACTCACCAAAATTTGCAAACATGTCAGAACCGGTGAAAAATTTCGTATTCTACAAGTTTCGCACATGGGCGTGGCAAAATGACTCGCTAGCGCCACCTAGAAAATTGGAAATGATTAGCCCCTCGTTCACGTTCAACCTACATGTACGAAATTTTCTGGGGACATGTATCGTATCAAGACGCACAAAAAAGCCTCAAGAACCCATAGCCTAAAGTCAACAGGAAGTCGGCCATTTTGAATTTTATGGCCATTTTTGGATGATTTACATACTTCGTACTTTAACGAACTCCTCCTAGGGATTTAGTCGGATCGACCTCAAATTTCTGCTGTGCCTTCTAAAGGCATTGACGATGAAAAGTTGTGCTATTTGCGCGTTTTCGTCAATGGGCGTGTCCGTGGCGTCGATGATTCGCATGAAACAGGAAGTTGTTGTAACTTCAGTGTACATGCTCACATCTGGACCAAACTGTACATGTAGGATGAGAGTCCCCCTGAACACATGTACATGCCGACATTCACCCACAGTCATAGCGCCACCTGCTGGCAACAGAAAGTGACCTTTAACGAAGCAGCCCCCGCCGCACGTTTCACCTACGTGCACGAATTTTCTGTGGTACGTGTATCTTGTCCAGACGCACAAAAAAGTCTCTTGGAGCCATAGCCTAAACCCAACAGGAAGTCGGCCATTTTGAATTTTACGTCAAATTTTGGATGATTTACACACTTCGTACTTTAACGAACTCCTCCTAGGGATTTAGTCCGACCGACCTCAAATTTGTGCTGTGCCTTCTAAAGGCATTGAAGATGAAAAGTTGTGCTATTTGCAAGTTTTCGTCAATGGGCGTGTCCGTGGCGTGGCGTCAAAGATCAACTCTTCGCCATGACACGGAAGTTGTCGTAACTTCAGTGTACATGCTCACATCTGGACCAAACTGTACATGTAGGATGAGAGTCCCGCCCTGAACACATGTACATGCTGACATTCACAGACAGTCATAGCGCCACCTGCTGGCAACAGGAAGTGACTTTTAACGAAGCAGCCCCGCCGCACGTTTTACTACGTGCACGAATTTTCTGTGGTACGTGTATCTTGTCCAGACGCACAAAAAAGCCTCTTGGAGGATGCCCTAAATCAACAGGAAGTCGGCCATTTTGAATTTTACGTCAAATTTTGGATGATTTACACACTTCGTACTTTAACGAACTCCTCCTAGGGATTTAGTCCGACCGACTTCAAATTTGTGCTGTGCCTTCTAAAGGCATTGAAGATGAAAAGTTGTGCTATTTGCGAGTTTTCGTCAATGGGTGTGTCCGTGGCGTGGCGTCAGAGATCAAGTCTTCGCCATGACACAGGAAGTTGTTGTAACTTCAGTGTACATGCTCACATCTGAACCAAACTTTACGTGCTTGATAACTCTCCCACCCCGTTATGGAGGACCGATCCTGACACAGTCAGAAATAATACAGAAATAAATAATGCTCAATAAATAAATAAGCATCCAATTAATACACAAAAATAAAGTAAATAAATAAATGTAGGTAGTAATTAATTATACAAGGAGACATAATGATATATTTAATTAGTGCCTTTACTATTCACCTTTGTTATAATTACCTTATTTGTTTATTCAACTTTATTTATTACAATTTTTTAATGTATTATTTATGTGTGTTTAAATATTTTTGTCTGTTTTATTCTTCCTTTGTATTTATTTACCTTATTTATTTTCACCCATGTATTTATTTCTGCCTGTCTTTTTTAAATTTTTGTATGCATTTCTGCCTCATTATGCAAATGAGGAGGGCTGTTCTCAAGGGGTCATCTTCTCTGCTATTGGTGGACCAGTCAGACAGGAGAGCTCCTACTCTGCCTGCAGACATCAACGATCTTGCCCCTCACACAGTCAGATGGCTTCCTTCAGTGCGCTGAGGTGTTTAACAACTCTGAAGACAATACTACCAGCATGTCTTCCTTCTCTTTTCACGTAGACGCTCCGACAGACGTGCTTTCAGTTTGCTGCATGCATGGACACAGAACTGCGGTACAGCACACAGTACGATGAAATGTTGCTGTTCTCACATTCTTCCTCTGTATGTACACATAACAACAAGGCAGGGAATATAAAGGATTTATTTTATTGTTTGGGTACATTATTGTTCAGTGTACATGCTCACATCTGAAACAAACTTTACGTGCTTGATAACTCTCCCACCCCAGACATCTACACGCCAACCGATTTATATTCATAGCGGCAAGTGCTATGTAGCTCCACATAGGGGACACAGGAAGTGACATATAACCTTCATGCGGCGTCATAACCGCGTAGCAAATTCACAGCCGCACCGGCAGAGCTCCAGAATATGCAACTCGGCCGCTCACACGCGGACGCGCTTATAAGTGCGAGGGCCCGCCCAATGCTGCTTGCAGCTTTAATTTTTTATTTTTTTTTTTTTTCTGCAAAGTAGGCTCAATGACATGGCCTAAACATTCTCGAAAACTCACCAAAATTTGCAAACATGTCAGAACCGGTGAAAAATTTCGTATTCTACAAGTTCGCACATGGGCGTTGCAAAATGACTCGCTAGCGCCACCTAGAAAATTGGAAAAAATTAGCCCCTCGTTCACGTTCAACCTACATGTACGAAATTTTCTGGGGACATGTATCGTATCAAGACGCACAAAAAAGCCTCAAGAACCCATAGCCTAAAGTCAACAGGAAGTCGGCCATTTTGAATTTTACGGCCATTTTTGGATGATTTACCACTTCGTACTTTAACGAACTCCTCCTAGGGATTTAGTCGGATCGACGTCAAATTCTGCTGTGCCTTCTAAAGGCATTGACGATGAAAAGTTGTGCTATTTGCGCGTTTTCGTCAATGGGGTGTCCGTGGCGTCGATGATTCGCTGAAACAGGAAGTTTTGTAACTTCAGTGTACATGCTCACATCTGGACCAAACTGTACATCTAGGATGAGAGTCCCGCCCTGAACACATGTACATGCCGACATTCACCCACAGTCATAGCGCCACCTGCTGGCAACAGAATGACCTTTAACGAAGCAGCCCCCGCCGCATTTCACCTACGTGCACGAATTTTCTGTGGTACGTGTATCTTGTCCAGACGCACAAAAAAGTCTCTTGGAGCCATAGCCTAAACCCAACAGGAAGTCGCCATTTTGAATTTTACGTCAAATTTTGGATGATTTACACACTTCGTACTTTAACGAACTCCTCCTAGGGATTTAGTCCGACCGACCTCAAATTTGTGCTGTGCCTTCTAAAGGCATTGAAGATGAAAAGTTGTGCTATTTGCAAGTTTTCGTCAATGGGCGTGTCCGTGGCGTGGCGTCAAAGATCAACTCTTCGCCATGACACGGAAGTTGTCGTAGCTTCAGTGTACATGCTCACATCTGGACCAAACTGTACATGTAGATGAGAGTCCCGCCCTGAACACATGTACATGCCGACATTCACCCACAGTCATAGCGCCACCTGCTGGCAACAGGAAGTGACTTTTAACGAAGCAGCCCCCGCCGCACGTTTCACCTACGTGCACGAATTTTCTGTGGTACGTGTATCTTGTCCAGACGCACAAAAAGTCTCTTGGAGCCATAGCCTAAACCCAACAGGAAGTCGGCCATTTTGAATTTTACGTCAAATTTTGGATGATTTACACACTTCGTACTTTAACGAACTCCTCCTAGGGATTTAGTCCGACCGACCTCAAATTTCTGCTGTGCCTTCTAAAGGCATTGAAGATGAAAAGTTGTGCTATTTGCAAGTTTTCGTCAATGGGCGTGTCCGTGGCGTGGCGTCAAAGATCACTCTTCCCATGACACGGAAGTTGTCGTAACTTCAGTGTACATGCTCACATCTGCACCAAACTGTACATGTAGGATGAGAGTCCCGCCCTGAACACATGTACATGCTGACATTCACCCACAGTCATAGCGCCACCTGCTGGCAACAGGAAGTGACTTTTAACGAAGCAGCCCCCGCCGCACGTTTCCTACGTGCACGAATTTTCTGTGGTACGTGTATCTTGTCCAGACGCACAAAAAAGCCTCTTGGAGCGATGCCCTAAAATCAACAGGAAGTCGGCCATTTTGAATTTTACGTCAAATTTTGGATGATTTACACACTTCGTACTTTAACGAACTCCTCCTAGGGATTAGTCCGACCGACTTCAAATTTGTGCTGTGCCTTCTAAAGGCATTGAAGATGAAAAGTTTGCTATTTGCGAGTTTTCGTCAATGGGTGTGTCCGTGGCGTGGCGTCAGATCAAGTCTTCGCCATGACACAGGAAGTTGTTGTAACTTCAGTGTACATGCTACATCTGAACCAAACTTTACGTGCTTGATAACTCTCCCACCCGTATGGAGGACCGATCCTGACACAGTCAGAAATAAATACAGAAATAAATAATGCTCAATAAATAAATAAGCATCCAATTAAATACACAAAAAATAAGTAAATAAATAAATGTAGGTATAATTAATTATACAAGGAGACATAAATGTATATTTTAATTAGTGCCTTTACTTATTCACCTTTGTTATAATTACCTTATTTATTATATTCAACTTTATTTATTACTAATTTTTTAATATTTATTTATGTGTGTGTTTTAATATTTTTGTCTGTTTTATTCTTCCTTTGTATTTTTACCTTATTTATTTTCACCCATGGTATTTATTTCTGCCTGTCTTTTTAAATTTTGTATGCATTTCTGCTCATTATGCAAATGAGGAGGGGCTGTGTCTCAAGGGGTCATCTTCTCTGCTATTGGTGGACCAGTCAGACAGGAGAGCTCTAGGCCTACTCTGCCTGCAGACATCAACGATCTTGCCCCTCACACAGTCAGATGGCTTCCTTCAGTGCGCTGAGGTGTTTAACAACTCTGAAGACACTACCAGCATGTCTTCCTTCTCTTTTCACGTAGACGCTCCGACAGACAGTGCTTTCAGTTTGCTGCATGCATGGACACAGAACTGCGGTACAGCACACAGTAACGATGAAATGTGCTGTTCTCACATTCTTCCTCTGTATGTACACATAAACAACAAGGCAGGGAAATATAAAAGGAATTTATTTTATTGTTTGGGTACATTATTGTTCAGTGTACATGCTCACATCTGAAACAAACTTTACGTGCTTGATAACTCTCCCACCCCGCAGACATCTACACGTCAATACCGATTTATTCATAGCGGCAAGTGCTATGTAGCTCCACATAGGGGACACAGGAAGTGACATATAGCACCTTCATGCGGCGTCATAACCGCGTAGCAAATTCACAGCCGCACCGGCAGAGCTCCAGAATATGCAACTCGGCCGGCTCACACGCGGACGCGCTTACAAGTGCGAGGGCCCCCCAACGCTGCTTGCAGCTTTAATTAGGGCCGAGCACGACCGTGTGAGGTCCCTATTGAATTGCTCGGATTTTTTTTTTTTTTTTTTTTTTTTTTTTTTTTTTTCTGCAAAGTAGGCCCAAATGACATGGCCTAAACATACTCGAAAACTCACCAAAATTTGCAAACATGTCAGAACCGGTGAAAAATTTCGTATTCTACAAGTTTCGCACATGGGCGTGGCAAAATGACTCGCTAGCGCCACCTAGAAAATTGGAAATGATTAGCCCCTCGTTCACGTTCAACCTACATGTACGAAATTTTCTGGGGACATGTATCATCAAGACGCACAAAAAAGCCTCAAGAACCCATAGCCTAAAGTCAACAGGAAGTCGGCCATTTTGAATTTTATGGCCATTTTTGGATGATTTACACACTTCGTACTTTAACGAACTCCTCCTAGGGATTTAGTCGGATCGACGTCAAATTTCTGCTGTGCCTTCTAAAGGCATTGACGATGAAAAGTTGTGCTATTTGCGTTTTCGTCAATGGGCGTGTCCGTGGCGTCGTGATATTCGCATGAAACAGGAAGTTGTTGTAACTTCAGTGTACATGCTCACATCTGGACCAAACTGTACATGTAGGATGAGAGTCCCGCCCTGAACACATGTACATGCCGACATTCACCCACAGTCATAGCGCCACCTGCTGGCAACAGAAAGTGACCTTTAACGAAGCAGCCCCCGCCGCACGTTTCACCTACGTGCACGAATTTTCTGTGGTACGTGTATCTTGTCCAGACGCACAAAAAAGCCTCTTGGAGCCATAGCCTAAAATCAACAGGAAGTCGGCCATTTTGAATTTTACGTCAAATTTTGGATGATTTACACACTTCGTACTTTAACGAACTCCTCCTAGGGATTTAGTCCGACCGACCTCAAATTTGTGCTGTGCCTTCTAAAGGCATTGAAGATGAAAAGTTGTGCTATTTGCAAGTTTTCGTCAATGGGCGTGTCCGTGGCGTGGCGTCAAAGATCAGCTCTTCGCCATGACACGGAAGTTGTCGTAACTTCAGTGTACATGCTCACATCTGGACCAAACTGTACATGTAGGATGAGAGTCCCGCCCTGAACACATGTACATGCTGACATTCACCCACAGTCATAGCGCCACCTGCTGGCAACAGGAAGTGACTTTTAACGAAGCAGCCCCCGCCGCACGTTTTACCTACGTGCACGAATTTTCTGTGGTACGTGTATCTTGTCCAGACGCACAAAAAAGCCTCTTGGAGCGATGCCCTAAAATCAACAGGAAGTCGGCCATTTTGAATTTTACGTCAAATTTTGGATGATTTACACACTTCGTACTTTAACGAACTCCTCCTAGGGATTTAGTCCGACCGACTTCAAATTTGTGCTGTGCCTTCTAAAGGCATTGAAGATGAAAAGTTGTGCTATTTGCGAGTTTTCGTCAATGGGTGTCCGTGGCGTGGCGTCAGAGATCAAGTCTTCGCCATGACACAGGAAGTTGTTGTAACTTCAGTGTACATGCTCACATCTGAACCAAACTTTACGTGCTTGATAACTCTCCCACCCCGCTATGGAGGACCGATCCTGACACAGTCAGAAATAATACAGAAATAAATAATGCTCAATAAATAAATAAGCATCCAATTAAATACACAAAAAAATAAGTAAATAAATAAATGTAGGTAGTAATAAATTATACAAGGAGACATAAATGTATATATTTTAATTAGTGCCTTTACTTATTCACCTTTGTTATAATTACCTTATTTGTTTATTCAACTTTATTTATTACTAATTTTTTAATGTATTTATTTATGTGTGTGTTTTAATATTTTTGTCTGTTTTATTCTTCCTTTGTATTTATTTACCTTATTTATTTTCACCCATGGTATTTATTTCTGCCTGTCTTTTTTAAATTTTTGTATGCATTTCTGCCTCATTATGCAAATGAGGAGGGGCTGTGTCTCAAGGGGTCATCTTCTCTGCTATTGGTGGACCAGTCAGACAGGAGAGCTCTACTCTGCCTGCAGACATCAACGATCTTGCCCCTCACACAGTCAGATGGCTTCCTCGTGGCTGAGTGTTTAACAACTCTGAAGACAATACTACCAGCAATGTCTTCCTTCTCTTTTCACGTAGACGCCCGACAGACAGTGCTTTCAGTTTGCTGCTGCATGGACAGAACTGCGGTATAGGGAGAAGCACACGGTCAGCTGGCTGCAGCTAAATCTGGAGTGCACTCGTATTCAATTCTGTATGGTAAATTCAGTTTTAACGGAGCAGAGCGAGCTGACAGGCAGAGTTAGAGACTTTTTCTGTCTGTTTCTCTCTTTACAAAGACGCATGTTGCAGTCAGAGTCTTCTCTGAGATGCGAGCACGACATACAACACAATTTATCAAATTACACAACGGATATACAGTATGAAAATAAGATGATTGGATTATACTCACAGGAAGTATAAAACCTTACATGGTCTATTAAAAGTAAGTAACACAAAAATGTCAGGGAAATTACTTTACTTAGATTTAAGTACTGCAGTTGTACATTTGAAATACCTTCCTACCTTTCTGATAGGAAGCCTTCTTGAGGTGGTATAAAACATTTCTTCTTATATTCTGATTTGAGTTGGGACAACTATGACCACATGAATTAAAAAACTTTCACTGCCCAAGTCAGCTATAACACAAGTCTTGTTTCATTAGACTACATGCTGTACAGTATTTGTGGACAGATTTTGTCCCAGGATTTCTTATGCATTTCTTCTTCTTCGTTGCATGATTTAGAATAATAAGGTGAGAAATGGGTCTATTCTGAGTTCATCCTGCACTGCAGCAGCTAATAAAGTCCATTTAATCCCC
>NW_024041569.1:0-24561 GCF_014851395.1 Micropterus salmoides | reverse complement strand
CTTTTTGTATTTTTTACCTTATTTATTTTCACCCATGGTATTATTTCTGCCTGTCTTTTTAAAGTTCTGCCTCATTATGCAAATGAGGAGGGGCTGTGTCTCAAGGGGTCATCTTCTCTGCTATTGGTGGACCAGTCAGACAGGAGAGCTCCTACTCCTGCAGAATCAACGATCTTGCCCCTCACACAGTCAGATGGCTTCCTTCAGTGCGCTGAGGTGTTTAACAACTCTGAAGACAATACTACCAGCAATGTCTTCCTTCTCTTTTCACGTAGACGCTCCGACAGACAGTGCTTTCAGTTTGCTGCATGCATGGACACAGAACTGCGGTATAGGGAGAAGCACACGGTCAGCTGGCTGCAGCTAAATCTGGAGTGCACTCGTATTCAATTCTGTATGGTAAATTCAGTTTTAACGGAGCAGAGCGAGCTGACAGGCAGAGTTAGAGACTTTTTCTGTCGTTTCTCTCTTTACAAAGACGCATGTTGCAGTCAGAGTCTTCTGCGAGACATACAACACAATTTATCAAATTACACACGGATATACAGTATGAAAATAAGATTGATTGGATTATACTCACAGGAAGTATAAAACCTGTTACATGGTCTATTAAAAGTAAAGTAACACAAAAATGTCAGGGAAATTACTTTACTTAGATTTAAGTACTGCAGTTGTACATTTGAAATACCTTCCTACCTTTCTGATAGGAAGCCTTCTTGAGGTGGTATAAAACATTTCTTCTTATATTCTGATTTGAGTTGTGGACAACTATGACCACATGAATTAAAAAATTAAACATTTCACTGCCCAAGTCAGCTATAACACAAGTCTTGTTCATCAGACTACATGCTGTACAGTTTGTGGACAGATTTTGTCCCAGGATTTATTATGCATTTCTTCTTCTTCGTTGCATGATTTAGAATAATAAGGTGAGAAATGGGTCTGTTCTGAGTTCATCCTGCACTGCAGCAGCTAATAAAGTCCATTTAATCCCAAAACGCTTTTCTTTTAGGCAGGCTGGAGCAGAAAACAACTCACCTTTCTCAAGTTGTACAGTAATGTCACATGTGTATGAAGGTGGATCAAAAGCTAATCTTAAATGTCAAAGTAGAGAGGAGCCTAGTAGGCCTATTTATTTCATTCATTACACAATATGAATAAGCTATGCAGACAGTTGTAAAGAAAGAACATCTTTTCTTCTGTTCTCTACTTGTTATAGTTACACAGTATTAGGGGTGTGGGCTGTATTAAAAGTATCCACTGTTCTCCCATGCTCTAACACACAGTAACGATGAAATGTGTGCTGTTCTCACATTCTTCCTCTGTGTACACATAAACAACAAGGCAGGGAAATATAAAAGGAATTTATTTTTGTTTGGGTACATTATTGTTCAGTGTACATGTCACATCTGAAACAAACTTTACGTGCTTGATAACTCTCCCACCCCGCAGACATCACAGTCAATACCGATTTATATTCATAGCGGCAAGTGCTATGTAGCTCCACATAGGGGACACAGGAAGTGACATATACATTCATGCGGCGTCGGAACGCGTAGGAAATTCACAGCCGCACCGGCAGAGCTCCAGAATGTGCAACTCGGCCGGCTCACGCGCGGACGCGCTACAAGTGCGAGGGCCGCCCAACGCTGCTTGCAGCTTAGGGCCCGAGCACGACCGTGCGAGGTCCCTATTGAATTGCTCGGTTATATTTTTTTTTTTTTTTTTTTTTTTTTTTTTTTTCTGCAAAGTAGGCCCAAATGACATGGCCTAAACATACTCGAAAACTCACCAAAATTTGCAAACATGTCAGAACCGGTGAAAAATTTCGTATTCTACAAGTTTCGCACATGGGCGTGGCAAAATGACTCGCTAGCGCCACCTAGAAAATTGGAAATGATTAGCCCCTCGTTCACGTTCAACCTACATGTACGAAATTTTCTGGGGACATGTATCGTATCAAGACGCACAAAAAAGCCTCAAGAACCCATAGCCTAAAGTCAACAGGAAGTCGGCCATTTTGAATTTTATGGCCATTTTTGGATGATTTACACACTTCGTACTTTAACGAACTCCTCCTAGGGATTTAGTCGGATCGACGTCAAATTTCTGCTGTGCCTTCTAAAGGCATTGACGATGAAAAGTTGTGCTATTTGCGAGTTTTCGTCAATGGGCGTGTCCGTGGCGTCGATGATTCGCAATGAAACAGGAAGTTGTTGTAACTTCAGTGTACATGCTCACATCTGGACCAAACTGTACATGTAGGATGAGAGTCCCGCCCTGAACACATGTACATGCCGACATTCACCCACAGTCATAGCGCCACCTGCTGGCAACAGAAAGTGACCTTTAACGAAGCAGCCCCCGCCGCACGTTTCACCTACGTGCACGAATTTTCTGTGGTACGTGTATCTTGTCCAGACCAAAAAAGTCTCTTGGAGCCATAGCCTAAATCAACAGGAAGTCGGCCATTTTGAATTTTACGTCAAATTTTGGATGATTTACACACTTCGTACTTTAACGAACTCCTCCTAGGGATTTAGTCCGACCGACCTCAAATTTGTGCTGTGCCTTCTAAAGGCATTGAAGATGAAAAGTTGTGCTATTTGCAAGTTTTCGTCAATGGGCGTGTCCGTGGCGTGGCGTCAAAGATCAGCTCTTCGCCATGACACGGAAGTTGTCGTAACTTCAGTGTACATGCTCACATCTGGACCAAACTGTACATGTGATGAGAGTCCCGCCCTGAACACATGTACATGCTGACATTCAGACAGTCATAGCGCCACCTGCTGGCAACAGGAAGTGACTTTTAACGAAGCAGCCCCCGCCGCACGTTTACCTACGTGCACGAATTTTCTGTGGTACGTGTATCTTGTCCAGACGCACAAAAAAGCCTCTTGGAGAGCCTAAAATCAACAGGAAGTCGGCCATTTTGAATTTTACGTCAAATTTTGGATGATTTACACACTTCGTACTTTAACGAACTCCTCCTAGGGATTTAGTCCGACCGACCTCAAATTTGTGCTGTGCCTTCTAAAGGCATTGAAGATGAAAAGTTGTGCTATTTGCAAGTTTTCGTCAATGGGCGTGTCCGTGGCGTGGCGTCAAAGATCACTCTTCGCCATGACACGGAAGTTGTCGTAACTTCAGTGTACATGCTCACATCTGGACCAAACTGTACATGTAGGATGAGAGTCCCGCCCTGAACACATGTACATGCTGACATTCACACAGTCATAGCGCCACCTGCTGGCAACAGGAAGTGACTTTTAACGAAGCAGCCCCCGCCGCACGTTTACCTACGTGCACGAATTTTCTGTGGTACGTGTATCTTGTCCAGACGCACAAAAAAGCCTCTTGGAGCGATGCCTAAAATCAACAGGAAGTCGGCCATTTTGAATTTTACGTCAAATTTTGGATGATTTACACACTTCGTACTTTAACGAACTCCTCCTAGGGATTTAGTCCGACCGACCTCAAATTTGTGCTGTGCCTTCTAAAGGCATTGAAGATGAAAAGTTGTGCTATTTGCAAGTTTTCGTCAATGGGCGTGTCCGTGGCGTGGCGTCAAGATCAGTCTTCGCCATGACACAGGAAGTTGTTCGTAACTTCAGTGTACATGCTCACATCTGGACCAAACTGTACATGTAGGATGAGAGTCCCGCCCTGAACACATGTACATGCTGACATTCACCCACAGTCATAGCGCCACCTGCTGGCAACAGGAAGTGACTTTTAACGAAGCAGCCCCCGCCGCACGTTTCACCTACGTGCACGAATTTTCTGTGGTACGTGTATCTTGTCCAGACGCACAAAAAAGTCTCTTGGAGCCATAGCCTAAATCAACAGGAAGTCGGCCATTTTGAATTTTACGTCAAATTTTGGATGATTTACACACTTCGTACTTTAACGAACTCCTCCTAGGGATTTAGTCCGACCGACCTCAAATTTGCTGTGCCTTCTAAAGGCATTGAAGATGAAAAGTTGTGCTATTTGCAAGTTTTCGTCAATGGGCGTGTCCGTGGCGTGGCGTCAAAGATCACTCTTCGCCATGACACGGAAGTTGTCGTAACTTCAGTGTACATGCTCACATCTGGACCAAACTGTACATGTAGGATGAGAGTCCCGCCCTGAACACATGTACATGCTGACATTCACCACAGTCATAGCGCCACCTGCTGGCAACAGGAAGTGACTTTTAACGAAGCAGCCCCCGCCGCACGTTTCACCTACGTGCACGAATTTTCTGTGGTACGTGTATCTTGTCCAGACGCACAAAAAAGCCTCTTGGAGCGATGCCCTAAAACAACAGGAAGTCGGCCATTTTGAATTTTACGTCAAATTTTGGATGATTTACACACTTCGTACTTTAACGAACTCCTCCTAGGGATTTAGTCCGACCGACTTCAAATTTGTGCTGTGCCTTCTAAAGGCATTGAAGATGAAAAGTTGTGCTATTTGCGAGTTTTCGTCAATGGGTGTGTCCGTGGCGTGGCGTCAGAGATCAAGTCTTCGCCATGACACAGGAAGTTGTTGTAACTTCAGTGTACATGCTCACATCTGAACCAAACTTTACGTGCTTGATAACTCTCCCACCCCGCTATGGAGGACCGATCCTGACACAGTCAGAAATAAATACAGAAATAAATAAATGCTCAATAAATAAATAAGCATCCAATTAAATACACAAAAAAATAAGTAAATAAATAAATGTAGGTAGTAATTAAATTATACAAGGAGACATAAATGTATATTTTAATTAGTGCCTTTACTTATTCACCTTTGTTATAATTACCTTATATTTATTTGTTATTCAACTTTATTTATTACTAATTTTTTAATGTATTTATTTATGTGTGTGTTTTAATATTTTTGTCTGTTTTATTCTTCCTTTGTATTTTTTACCTTATTTATTTTCACCCATGGTATTTATTTCTGCCTGTCTTTTTAAATTTCTGTCTCATTATGCAAATGAGGAGGGGCTGTGTCTCAAGGGGTCATCTTCTCTGCTATTGGTGGACCAGTCAGACAGGAGAGCTCCTACTCTGCCTGCAGACATCAACGATCTTGCCCCTCACACAGTCAGATGGCTTCCTTCAGTGCGCTGAGGTGTTTAACAACTCTGAAGACAATACTACCAGCAATGTCTTCCTTCTCTTTTCACGTAGACGCTCCGACAGACAGTGCTTTCAGTTTGCTGCATGCATGGACACAGAACTGCGGTATAGGGAGAAGCACACGGTCAGCTGGCTGCAGCTAAATCTGGAGTGCACTCGTATTCAATTCTGTATGGTAAATTCAGTTTTAACGGAGCAGAGCGAGCTGACAGGCAGAGTTAGAGACTTTTTCTGTCCGTTTCTCTCTTTACAAAGACGCATGTTGCAGTCAGAGTCTTCTCTGACATACAACACAATTTATCAAATTACACAACGGATATACAGTATGAAAATAAGATTGATTGGATTATACTCACAGGAAGTATAAAACCTGTTACATGGTCTATTAAAAGTAAAGTAACACAAAAATGTCAGGGAAATTACTTTACTTAGATTTACTGCAGTTGTACATTTGAAATACCTTCCTACCTTTCTGATAGGAAGCCTTCTTGAGGTGGTATAAAACATTTCTTATATTCTGATTTGAGTTGTGGACAACTATGACCACATGAATTAAAAAATTAAACATTTCACTGCCCAAGTCAGCTATAACACAAGTCTTGTTCATCAGACTACATGCTGTACAGTATTTGTGGACAGATTTTGTCCCAGGATTTATTATGCATTTCTTCTTCTTCGTTGCATGATTTAGAATAATAAGGTGAGAAATGGGTCTATTCTGAGTTCATCCTGCACTGCAGCAGCTAATAAAGTCCATTTAATCCCAAAAACGCTTTTCTTTTAGGCAGGCTGGAGCAGAAAACAACTCACCTTTCTCAAGTTGTACAGTAATGTCACATGTGTATGAAGGTGGATCAAAAAGCTAATCTTAAATGTCAAAGTAGAGAGGAGCCTAGTAGGCCTATTTATTTTCATTCATTACACAATATGAATAAGCTATGCAGACAGTTGTAAAGAAAGAACATCTTTTTCTTCTGTTCTCTACTTGTTATAGTTACACAGTATTAGGGGTGTGGGCTGTATTAAAAGTATCCACTGTTCTCCCATGCTCTAACACACAGTAACGATGAAATGTGTGCTGTTCTCACATTCTTCCTCTGTATGTACACATAAACAACAAGGCAGGGAAATATAAAAGGAATTTATTTTATTGTTTGGGTACATTATTGTTCAGTGTACATGTCACATCTGAAACAAACTTTACGTGCTTGATAACTCTCCACCCCGCAGACATCTACACGTCAATACCGATTTATATTCATAGCGGCAAGTGCTATGTAGCTCCACATAGGGGACACAGGAAGTGACATATAGTACATTCATGCGGCGTCGGAAACGCGTAGGAAATTCACAGCCGCACCGGCAGAGCTCCAGAATGTGCAACTCGGCCGGCTCACGCACGGACGCGCTTACAAGTGCGAGGGCCCGCCCAACGCTGCTTGCAGCTTTAATTTTTTTTTTTTTTTTTTTTTTTTTTTTTCTGCAAAGTAGGCCCAAATGACATGGCCTAAACATACTCGAAAACTCACCAAAATTTGCAAACATGTCAGAACCGGTGAAAAATTTCGTATTCTACAAGTTTCGCACATGGGCGTGGCAAAATGACTCGCTAGCGCCACCTAGAAAATTGGAAATGATTAGCCCCTCGTTCACGTTCAACCTACATGTACGAAATTTTCTGGGGACATGTATCGTATCAAGACGCACAAAAAAGCCTCAAGAACCCATAGCCTAAAGTCAACAGGAAGTCGGCCATTTTGAATTTTATGGCCATTTTTGGATGATTTACATACTTCGTACTTTAACGAACTCCTCCTAGGGATTTAGTCGGATCGACGTCAAATTTCTGCTGTGCCTTCTAAAGGCATTGACGATGAAAAGTTGTGCTATTTGCGCGTTTTCGTCAATGGGCGTGTCCGTGGCGTCGATGATTCGCAATGAAACAGGAAGTTGTTGTAACTTCAGTGTACATGCTCACATCGGACCAAACTGTACATGTAGGATGAGAGTCCCGCCCTGAACACATGTACATGCCGACATTCACCCACAGTCATAGCGCCACCTGCTGGCAACAGAAAGTGACCTTTAACGAAGCAGCCCCCGCCGCACGTTTCACCTACGTGCACGAATTTTCTGTGGTACGTGTATCTTGTCCAGACGCACAAAAAAGTCTCTTGGAGCCATAGCCTAAACCCAACAGGAAGTCGGCCATTTTGAATTTTACGTCAAATTTTGGATGATTTACACACTTCGTACTTTAACGAACTCCTCCTAGGGATTTAGTCCGACCGACCTCAAATTTGTGCTGTGCCTTCTAAAGGCATTGAAGATGAAAAGTTGTGCTATTTGCAAGTTTTCGTCAATGGGCGTGTCCGTGGCGTGGCGTCAAAGATCAGCTCTTCGCCATGACACGGAAGTTGTCGTAACTTCAGTGTACATGCTCACATCTGGACCAAACTGTACATGTAGGATGAGAGTCCCGCCCTGAACACATGTACATGCTGACATTCACCCACAGTCATAGCGCCACCTGCTGGCAACAGGAAGTGACTTTTAACGAAGCAGCCCCCGCCGCACGTTTTACCTACGTGCACGAATTTTCTGTGGTACGTGTATCTTGTCCAGACGCACAAAAAAGTCTCTTGGAGCCATAGCCTAAACCCAACAGGAAGTCGGCCATTTTGAATTTTACGTCAAATTTTGGATGATTTACACACTTCGTACTTTAACGAACTCCTCCTAGGGATTTAGTCCGACCGACCTCAAATTTGTGCTGTGCCTTCTAAAGGCATTGAAGATGAAAAGTTGTGCTATTTGCAAGTTTTCGTCAATGGGCGTGTCCGTGGCGTGGCGTCAAAGATCAACTCTTCGCCATGACACGGAAGTTGTCGTAACTTCAGTGTACATGCTCACATCTGGACCAAACTGTACATGTAGGATGAGAGTCCCGCCCTGAACACATGTACATGCTGACATTCACAGACAGTCATAGCGCCACCTGCTGGCAACAGGAAGTGACTTTTAACGAAGCAGCCCCCGCCGCACGTTTTACCTACGTGCACGAATTTTCTGTGGTACGTGTATCTTGTCCAGACGCACAAAAAAGCCTCTTGGAGCGATGCCCTAAAATCAACAGGAAGTAGGCCATTTTGAATTTTACGTCAAATTTTGGATGATTTACACACTTCGTACTTTAACGAACTCCTCCTAGGGATTTAGTCCGACCGACTTCAAATTTGTGCTGTGCCTTCTAAAGGCATTGAAGATGAAAAGTTGTGCTATTTGCGAGTTTTCGTCAATGGGTGTGTCCGTGGCGTGGCGTCAGAGATCAAGTCTTCGCCATGACACAGGAAGTTGTTGTAACTTCAGTGTACATGCTCACATCTGAACCAAACTTTACGTGCTTGATAACTCTCCCACCCCGTTATGGAGGACCGATCCTGACACAGTCAGAAATAAATACAGAAATAAATAAATGCTCAATAAATAAATAAGCATCCAATTAAATACACAAAAAAATAAAGTAAATAAATAAATGTAGGTAGTAATTAAATTATACAAGGAGACATAAATGTATATATTTTAATTAGTGCCTTTACTATTCACCTTTGTTATAATTACCTTATTTGTTTATTCAACTTTATTTATTACAAATTTTTTTAATGTATTTATTTATGTGTGTGTTTTAATATTTTTGTCTGTTTTATTCTTCCTTTGTATTTATTTACCTTATTTATTTTCACCCATGGTATTTATTTCTGCCTGTCTTTTTAAATTTTGTATGCATTTCTGCCTCATTATGCAAATGAGGAGGGGCTGTGTCTCAAGGGGTCATCTTCTCTGCTATTGGTGGACCAGTCAGACAGGAGAGCTCCTACTCTGCCTGCAGACATCAACGATCTTGCCCCTCACACAGTCAGATGGCTTCCTTCAGTGCGCTGAGGTGTTTAACAACTCTGAAGACAATACTACCAGCAATGTCTTCCTTCTCTTTTCACGTAGACGCTCCGACAGACAGTGCTTTCAGTTTGCTGCATGCATGGACACAGAACTGCGGTACAGCACACAGTAACGATGAAATGTGTGCTGTTCTCACATTCTTCCTCTGTATGTACACATAAACAACAAGGCAGGGAAATATAAAAGGAATTTATTTTATTGTTTGGGTACATTATTGTTCAGTGTACATGCTCACATCTGAAACAAACTTTACGTGCTTGATAACTCTCCCACCCCGCAGACATCTACACGCCAACACCGATTTATATTCATAGCGGCAAGTGCTATGTAGCTCCACATAGGGGACACAGGAAGTGACATATAACACCTTCATGCGGCGTCATAACCGCGTAGCAAATTCACAGCCGCACCGGCAGAGCTCCAGAATATGCAACTCGGCCGGCTCACACGCGGACGCGCTTATAAGTGCGAGGGCCCGCCCAACGCTGCTTGCAGCTTTAATTTTATTCTATTTTACTTATTTTATATTTATCTTAAACGTGTATTTTAGTCTTTTCAATGTTTTCTTGCTTTATCTTGTATTGTTTTTGTATTATTGTCTTTTGGGTATTATTGTCTTTACACTTGTTAAAGCACTTTGTAACTTGTTTTTGAAAAGTGCTCTACAAATAAAATGTATTATTATTATTATTATTATTATTATTATTATTATTATTATCTATTAAAAAGCATTTAAAACCTTTTTAAGTATAATGTCAATAACAGATATGTGAGTTATTTTAATATTTTCCTGTGTCTTACCTTGACTGTGAGCTGGTAACGACACAGCCACAGGTTACAAATGAGGTCTGCCAAATGAGTAAATGTAATGTAATGTAATGCTTCAAATGCAGTAACAAAGGATGACCAAACTGCTAACCCGAGCCAGGGTTGGTCCCCACTGCAAGTTTCTTCAATAAGCCGACAAAAGATGGACCTCCGGAGCAATTCCCTGGCAGAGAAAGCAGCTGGCCGATGGTTTTAAGCTGTCCTAACCGAGAATGCACGGATCTCTGCCAGTGTGAGGCCGTTGACCAGCACCCGGCTGGGAGAAGCGACACGCAGTAAGACCAAAACCCTGCATTCTGTGGTTAGTGATGTCCCATAGTTGTTAATAGATTATGTTTAACTCTTAAAACTCATAGCTCGCGTTCATTAGCTGCCTGTATGAGTCAAATGCTCCCCACAATAGAACCCCTTCTCATTGTTTAGCCATTGTTTATTTCTTTGATGTATTTAACCGCATTTTTATATCATCTTAGTTAGTTAATAAACTTCACGGTAATCAAGGAATTGTATGTGTATCTCCAAGTTCCTGCCAAGAGAATTTACCCCTTCGATATGAGACTGATTGACTGATTTAAGATCATTGAGCAATTGTTAACTAACTGATCACTAGTGAATAATTGTGTAGTTATTAACCATACTCAGAGGTCCGCAGACTCTGGGCGAATTGGATATCCGGTGGTGCTCCGCGAAACGAGAAGCTTTGTGAATGAATATTTTCTGAATATTAAAATTTATAATTTGGTAATAATTCTCATAAATGTATTAAACATAGTAGTCATGCTACATTCATGTCCGCTGATAGCCAAAACTAAAGGAAGAACGAGGGAGAGAGGCGTTCTTTCCACAGCTGTAAGTAGCTACTGCCATTATTGTATCACAATCTAAGATTCCCTGCTGCCTGGCTTTATGGATGTGAAATGACTTCTCACTGAAACGTCAGGCACTGCCAGTGTATGTTCCCCCTCTACACCCAGTAGTCACCAGATCCTCACTTTTCAGATCCTAAGTCGCTCTTGTGAGCTGGATCCCGAGTAGGAGCCCGACATATCCAAGAGATAGAAACACACATACGGGCACAGTAAGGGCCAAGATGCCATTGTGCAGATCTCTTTGACACACACCCGCTGAAAAAGGGTCGCAGACACTTCCACACTTCCGAGTGGAATGTGCACGCACCGCTAAGGGTGGGTCTGTTCCCGCCTATGTACAGGCTTGGGAGATTCACTCACAAAGCCAGCTGGCCAGGCTCTTCTTGGACAGGGTTTTACTGACTGCATTATCACTGAAACAGACGAATAGCTGACCAGTGCATCGAATGGGGTCTGTGTGCTCTACATAGGACGTTAGCCTAGCGCACATGGACATAACAGATGCACTCCCTGCACCCTAAGTGGGGTAGGAGGGTAGAAAGCATCCAGATTTATTGTCCTGAACATGCTCCTTATGTTCTTAAGAACAAAGGAGGTGTGTTGTCTCAATCCAGCTGCACTGTAGACAATAAGAACCAGCATGCAAATGGGGTGAACTGACAGGCACACAGCTCACTCACCTTCTTAGCAGAAGTGAGAGCAAGGCGCAGGGCTGTTCAAGAGATAGCATTTTCAATGAGGACTGCTCCAGGGGCCCATAGGGTGCAGATGTTAGAGCCACCAACACAAGCAGCAAGTCCTACTGAGGCGCTGAGAGACAAGACAGCGGTCGTTGTCTTCTCAAACCCTGCAGAAAGTGTATCATGAGGCAGTGGGTGAAGATTGTTCCGTCATCAAACCCCTTGTGACAGGAGAGATAGCTGCAGCGCGACAGCCCCTTCTCCATCAGACCTTGCAGGAAAGAGAAAACGGATCCCACCGAACAGGTAGGCAGATCCGTCTCCCTCTCAATGCATCAACGCTGAAAGCCCAACCACTTAGCTTTATAGCAAGACGTGGTGGAGACTGCCCGCCGCTTGGATGGTCTGTGCGACTTCAGTGGATAGATCAGCCTGAGTCTGCCTCTCCACAATTTTAGGGGCAAAACCTGGAGAGGCTGGTTCAACACCAGCATTCTGCATATGAAGCCTCACCCTTGTGACAGAGCCCCCAATCCATAGGTACAGGCCAGGGCTCTCCCACCTCACCTAACTGGAGGGATGAGATGGGGTGGGGGGGAACGCAAACAGCAGCCCTTCTGGCAATGGCGTGTGTGTAACGTGTCCATCCCCAAGGCTGGGCTGTCCTGTGGCTGAATTGAGAACCACAGCGGGCAGTGGGTGTTGGCAAACAGATCCACCTCCGCTCTCCCGAAGTGAGCTCAGATTTGCTGAACCACATTGCTGTGCAGTCTCCACCCACTCTGTTGGGGGCCAGGCCTCAACATGAGGTCAGCCACCGCTGAGACAGCAGGTGTTCTGATGCCCATGTCTATAGGTTCCCTGCCAGCGCCAACAGAGCCATAGATTGGACTTCGCCCTCTCTGTTGATGTACGCGCTGGAGGAAAGGCAGCACCACACTAGAAACACAACCTGGAGTGGATTGTAGATGTGTGGTGTGTGGCCCCCTCGGCTCTCCCCGGGGAGCCACAACACTCCTCTGGCAGGTTCCTCCCCATCCAGTGAGAGACTCATCTATGAAGACACCCTGCGGAGCAGCACCCGCGCTGCCAGACAGGGAGAGACCCCAAGAATCGCAGGTCCTCCTGCACTAGAGTTGAAGGGGGGGTCACTATGCATCACCTTTGCTTCTTGAGGTCCAGATGCAGGCTGGCAAACCAACATTGGAGCCGTCGCATGTGCAGCAAGCCCAGAGGGACCACCTGATGGACTACTGCCCTGAGGCTCAATAGCAGCATCACTGACAGCGCTGCCGCAGCTGTCCCCTGCTGCAGCCTGTGGACCACCTAGCGATGCGCACAGATATGCTCTTGGAGTGTTGCAGTTGAGCACAATCCCCAGATACTCTCCTTGCTGCAGCGGCTGGGGGGGAGCTCTCTTCCCAATTGATCGCAACCTCGGGCTATTGAGGTGCAAAATCAACTGGGCTGTGTGGAGATCACTCAAGGCTTCAATCCCTCCATGACCATGAGGTCGTGAGTAGAAAGGAATCCTCATGCCCTTCTCGCGCAACGATTGCAGTGCGATGCATCTGCTGAGTGTGTGTGGGGCTAGCAAGTAGTTGACAGGGAGCCTAATGTATTTGTAGGCTACCCCCTGAGAGGAGAAGCCTAGAAATTCCCTGTTACTGTGTCACCTCGACATGAAATAGGCATCTTTCAGGTCGATGGCGGTGAACCAGTTGCCGGGCTGCACTGGCTCCAGCATTTTCTTGATCATCAGCATGTGGAAATACCCTCTTGTCCATTATGCTGGTTCAGGTGGCGGAGATCCAGAATGGCTCAGAAGCCTCTCGTCTTTTTGGGGACCAAAAAGTACATGGTGCAAGACCTCTGTGCATGTCATGCGCAGAGATGCCCTATGACAGCCAGCTTCAGCAGAAATTGCTGGATCTTGGCGGCCAGGAAGTCCACTTACTCTTGAGAAGATATACTGGCTTCCATTATGTCCAGGAAAACTAGTGGTATGCAGCAAAACTGAAGAGATTAGCCTCGTCTCAGAATGCTGTCCACCCAGCTTGTCAGCATGCAGCGGTGTCGCCATTCTGCATGAAAATGTGTACACGTGAACAACGCATCTTCGGCACTCTCCACCGCCAAACTTTCCATAAATGGAAGTTTAGCCCAAGGTGGGGCCGACGTCACACGGGCTATAGTGTCGCTGAACACACCAGAGCCGGTTGCTCCCTGGTGTCTTTGAATGCACCACAGCTTGCTGCTCTGTGGTGTCCATGAATACTCCACGGTCTGTTGATCCGTGGTGTCCTTGAACACACCACAGCTCGCTGCTCCAATGACGGCTCAACGTGCAACAGGGTCACTGTGAGCGTGTTGTCAGTGGAGCAGTCAATATCAACACAGCTGCCGAGTGAAGCTGAGTCAGGACAGGGCATCCTCCTCTCCACTGCAGCAAGCTGCTGCTGGTAGAATGAGCCGCTGTTCACTGTGATAAAGTGCCACGGGCTGCACCACTGGAAGAGACGTGTTGTCTGGTTGCGTCTCTCCAGCTGTATCTCACCTAGATTGGCGTTAGCTCAACTCATGCCGTCGCAGCTAGTCAGCTGAACAGTGCGCTGGTTCAGTTTAGCATATGTTGACAATGTGGTTGTGTGTTTTAGGAATACACACTGTCAGTGAGCTAGCAGTGTTCCCATGGACACTGTCGTGAGTGCACAGGGAATGCAGAGTTAGCTGACATTGCTGCATTGTGTCACTGTCATGGCAGCAGCCCTTCATTGGGCTGCCAGGCGAGGTAGGCGACCCGTTGCGTGGGACGGCCAGCAGGCTAGCAAGGAGGAAGCCCAGGTCCTACTACTGTCTCGCTCGGATACCACCAGGAGAGCGATGTGGGACATGGGCTTCTGTCCCAGTGGTTTGACTAGCGCAGCAAAGACCCGGGCCCTCCCACTGTCTCTCTCGAGCTCAGCAAGGAAAGCAGTGTGGGCCGTAGGTCCGATCATTAGCTTAGCATCGGTGAACGTGCAGTTTTGTGGAGACTGAAGTGCTTTACGCACCGAGCCGAAGATGGAGGGGGTACGGTGGGGAGGAGAATGCTCTTTAGGAATGTACTGTATTTAATCAGTTGAACATTCACAGCATTTTCAGTGTGTACACAAGCAGCACATGAACACAAATAAATGCATGCTGGACACATAATGGAGGGAAGAGGTCTGGTGGTGTGCATCAGCCTCAGTCCCTCTGTCACCCTTTTTATTTTATATATTTTTTAAATAAATAATAAGGCTTAGACTTTTCCAAGGGCTGCAATCAAAAAGGCCGTGGTGTCCTTGAACACACCATGGGCCTTGAACGCACCACAGCCGATGTGACTGTGGTTGACACGTCACCCAGTGTTGACTTCAGCCTCAAGCTCACATCTTCCATGTGAAGCAGCAGCAGGGTAGATGGCCTGGCTTGTTGCAACAGGCTCATGGAGGAAACGAAACCAACCGAAGCAGCGAGCGATCTCTTTTGTCCCGCAATACCGAGAGAGAACTGACTTTGGCTGTCTCTCTCCGGCTATAGCGGACTAGCCTAGCTGCGCTGTGATCGCTCGGCAAAAGAGATGTTGGCAGGGCGGCGTGTCTGTTTATGTAACACGCTTTGACCGCCGGTGAGCTAGCAACACGCCTGTGGCTTCGTGAACACAAGGCCGCAGGGCGAACCCTTAGCCTCACCCCAGGAGTTAACGTTAGCTCTTTGATGAGAGAAGTTAACTTAGCTCTTTGAGGAATGTAATTAACATGTTTTACTCAAAAAGCGGTTTCCACATTCTCAAAAGCCTCATCATAGTGTACACAAGCAGCACATGTAAAACAATGGCGTCTTCAACACCAGACGGGGGATTGTGGCAGCGTCAGCAGGCCTCTCTCCCTCCATAAAGGTCACTTGGCCAGTAGCTCCCTTCCTCAGCCGCAGGTCAGCTGGCGGGGGGTGGGGGCCTGGACTCGTCCGGGCAGGACATAGGTCACGGGTGCAAAGATAATTTTCTAGAAGTGGCGACTCCATCCGTGGAGGTGGTGTATTCAGTGAGCAGTTCGCCGTTTGCTGAAGAAAACTGCTATTTTATCGGTAGCGACGTCCTATTGGTCGGCTACATGCACGATAAAGTTTCAGTGGGCAAGTGCGTGCATGTGATTGGAGGAGGTAGTACCTATAGAGTCCAGAAGAGGGTGGAGACTGTGTGAGATAGAACATGTCTAAAGATATTTAAGACCTTAAAGCCAGCCTTCAGTTTTTACAGGCAGACTGGGATGACTTGCAAGCCAACAAAGCATGCAGCATTGAAAAATTCCAAGGGATCTCTGACTTCCTTGCAGATTATCAAACTTCCATAAATAATCTGTTTACAAAAATTGATTATCTGGAAAATCAGTCAAGAAGAAACAACCTGCTGATTAATGGAGTGTCTGATTCAAAATCTGAGAGTGAGCACCACATGACCACCTTAAAATAGACTCCAAGCTCATAGAAATTGAAAGATCTCATCGGACTAGAAAATATGACCATGCTGGACGTCCTAGAACCATTGTGGTAAAACTGCTTCCATACAAAGATAAGGAAGAAATCTTGAAGAGAACCAAATCCCTTCATCAATGAGGACTTCTCAGATAACGTTCCCATGAAACGTAAAGAACTGCTACCACAACTCAGAGAGGAGAGAAAGAAGAGGAACATTGACATCTTGAAATATAACTATTTGTGCACCCTCCCTGTCCCAACTAAATATCCCCTAGTTAACACTGATTTATCTTTCTAAGGGTACAAATGTCCCATTTCTTAAGTGAATATAGTAGTACAGCAAGTTGTCATGTGTGATGAAATTAAATTTTAAGAGAAGATTTGGTAATTAATCCACAGGATCTATATGACAGCACAAATATGATGTATAGTGTTTCTTTTGATCCAGATATAAACTTTTTTAATTTAAGAAAGCCCCAAGCCCCATGAAAATATTACAGTGAAGAGGAATTCAATTTTCAGATTAATCAAATCAAGGGCATGAAAAGACCTTTTCAATTTAAACATACGCAGTTTACCAACAAATTATGATCACTTAACCTTATATTTGTCACATTTAAATCATGCATTTTCAGTGCTTGCTCTATCAGAAACATGGCTCAATGATGATGTAGTGTCTCTCTATCCAATATCTCATTATAATGCTGTGCATTCATGTAGAAAAAACAAAAAGGGAGGAGTTTCACTCTTAATTGAAAGTCGTTTCCAATTTACTGAGAGAAAAGACCTTAGCAATAGTTTTGATAAAATTAAATCTGAGTACTTTTGGTGGCAAAAATGCTATAACTGGTTGCATTTATCACCCTCCTGATACTGATGATAATGTCTTTTATGATGCTCTGTCTTTTACTGTGGAGCTGATAAGTAAGAAGATAATGCATTCTTTGTTGGGGATTTTAATATTGATCTTCTCAAAGGTGACTCAAATGTACTATCTGGAGTTCCTCAATATTCTCCATGCTTAAACTTTTAAAGTTGTGGTATTTATTTACCCATATGTCTGACCCTGTATTTTTTATCGATGTTGTTGTCATTGTTGTCATGTACTGTATGTCAAATTCTTTGCTACTTCAGCAAAACTAATCGCCCCTCGGGGGAAAAATAAAGGTCTTTAATTGAACTGAATTGAATTGAATTGCTTCTTACTTTTATCCTCTCATCGACACACCAACTAGGAAAACAAATACATCCGCAGCTTTAATTGACAATATAGTTACAAATTATTTTGAGCATACTATCAATTCGGGATTATTGCTGACTGATATTTTCGTTTTCCAATATTTCAGTTCTTCTTAATCAAAGCTATTCCACAAAATAAATCTAAAAATTTAATAATTAATTAAATATAAGTTTTAATTAGTAGCCCTGATGAAAGTCTTACGGGAGGAGGTGTTCAGTAATCAGGATGCTGAATTAGTTTATCTCACATTTACTAATATATTTGACAAATGTTTTCCACTTGTTCAGATTAATAGAAAACATAACTCTAAAAACCCTAAGCTCTGGATCACTCCAGGTCTACAAAGATTTTTTAGAGAAAAAAATTGTACAGAAAAAGTGGTGTTGGCCCCACACCATTCAATGTCATAGTATATAAAAAATATGACTAATTAAAAAAAAATCCTGTAATACAGTATAAAAACCACACAGAAAATTAATTAAAGCCTACATATCTATTCCATCTCAGTTATCCGATGATTTACCAGCGAGTTAGCTGGACATTGTAAATCATAATAATTGATAATGATTTTTTATAATTTAAATTTTTTGTAAATATGGGTCCTACCTTAGGGTAAAATATAAAAAAAACTAATGATTCTGTCCTTGTCAATATCAAGGTGCAGGCCATGAGGAGATAAAATTTAGTCTTGTTAAGAAGGTAGCTTCCTCTATTTTTGAGCCCCTCGCCAATGTTTTAAGTGACCTTAAAGTAGCTTCTTGAAAAGTTAGTTTATCCAGGAATGAAAAAACATTTAGTTGGAAACAACATACTGTACAGGCATCAAAATGTTTTTTTGGGGGAAAAAAATGTCAACAACATTGGCTCTTTTGCAGATTTTTACAGATTTAGACAACAAAAAATACTCTATAGGCATATTTCTAGACTTGTCAAAAGCCTTTGACACAGCTGATCATAACATACTTATTGCAAAATTTAAAAAAATATAGATTTCATGGTGTTTTAAAATGGTTGGATCATTATTAGAATGATAAGTTGAAGGAAAGAACATGGCTTAAGAGACAGGACAGATAGGGTGCTTCTCAAGTCTCTGGCCCAATCCCAGTGTCCCCCCTAACTCTAAGCCCTGAACCCTCACAGACTTTTCTGACGTCACTTGGAAAGTAATCGAGTTTAAGAGGCTACAAGGGCTCAAAATGCTGTAAACAGGAACGGGACAGCCCTTTACCACTTTATCACGTTACCTTGACGACACTGAAACATGTTGCACACGTTTTATTTTGTTTTTGCCTGATTTTTAAGTCCTGCAGGCTCTTGCCCTACAGAGTGGAGAGAGGTAAATGTCAATATATATTTGTCAATAATCAATACACTATTTTTGGTCAAACAGCATCCTTAAGCAAAAACTAAAATAAATAGTTGAATAAACTAAGTGTGTAATAAGGTGATTGCATTCCTCTGACTTCATGTGTTCTATGCACCATCTTAAGTTAAGAAAACTTTCAACCATTTTGACATCAGTGTTGCTGTTTTCTTATTCTCTTATAACGCGAATTTGCCGTGATATTTCTCTCGCTTCAGGGCTTCCCCTGGTAACCCGTGTTTCATGTCATACCACTATGAACTGTGGGCAATTCCCTTAGCCAAAGTCTGCAGAAATGCGGACTTACGAAAAGGGTCTATAAAGGGCTCAAAATGTCCGCGAGAGAGCCCTCGCGCACTTGACGATTTGACATGACAGCGGGACAGCCCTAAGCCCTCACTGACTTCCTGGGAATGCGCCTCAAAGTCTGTGTGTCTGAGAGGGTGGACATTGGGATTGGGCCTCTTAATTGCATCCACCTTTCCCTCACTTGCGACTTTTCCTTGCGTCTTAGTCCCACCCATCGGGATGCATGGAGAGAGGAAACCAAGCCAGTAGAGAAGAAATGAGGAAATATGTTTTTAGAGACATGAGACGTCCTTTCCTCCAAAGCGTCACGTAAAGCGACGTCCGTTTCTGATGACGGCAGTAACTGATCATAGCTGGATCAGCTGTCAGTCGGCTCTAACAGCTGTAGAGACTTTTGATGGAGTTTGTATCTACATTCATGTTCACTCTGTTGGTACTAATAAAGTCTCACAGTTATCAGTGCAGAGCAGCAGGATTCTCTGTTAGGCTACCTGTTTAACAACACCCTGCACATGAAAAACTATAGGTTACTGTATGTCCTGCTCAAAGGCACAGGATCATTTCTACTGGCACAATGTTTTATTATCTGCATTTATATTTAATGATTCTGATTGTAAATTCATTATTGAATAACCCAGAGTATGATCATGGTGTCTTGGGATTTATTAGCCTAAATGTTTCAGGGAAATTGAAATGATGTAACTTGTATCAAAATTGACGCTCAGTTTTTGGCTTTCCGTTTATTTCCTCTTCTGATATCCTTTAACATTACTACATAAATTTTATTTGCAAGTCACATCACTCGTCACTGATCGATCACTGCGTTCCATCATATCATTTCAACAATTTTTTTTAGCACAGCAGCGCTTTCATTCATACTTTCATTAGATGATTTTACTCGTGGAGCCGCCAGCTGCTTTCATCAGATGCTTTGCTCGCTTCATTAGATACTTGGTGCAGTTTAGTGACTTGTCCGACTCCTTACGTGTACTATGTTTTATCGTCGTCTATTTGTACTAAACACAGGAATGACCAGCCTCATATGTGACTGAATAGAAATTACATTAAATTATGTAAAACGTGTTTCTTGCTGACAGACTCTCCGACTCTCTCTGACTTCAGGCCTAATTGTCTCCATAATAAAAGTTGATGGAGAAATAAAAGAAAGAAGATCTTTCTAATAAATAAAGTTGTGTGTGGGGCTTTTGTTGTTCAGACCTACAATGAACACAGATTTTAACAAGACAGTGAATCATAAAACAACTCAAATAAGATTCTGTAGCGATACACTTGAGTTTAATGTTATCTGTCCTGTGCATCAGATCAGTCCGATCAGCTGCAGCGTCCAATCAACATAACAGCTACCCAATAAGGGTGCGTGTCGGTCATTAAAAGACTTCTGCAAAGGATGCACTGGTGTATCCTCGCTCCTATCTCCTCAGAGATTGCTCTCGATCCTCGATCCCCCCTAAGCCCTAAGCCCTGAACTTTACTGACGTCACTTGGAAAGTGATTGAGTGCAAGAGGCTGTGAGGGCTCAAAATGCTGTAAAGGAACGGGACAGCCCTTTGCCACTTTATCACGTTACCTTGACGACGGTGAAAGGTTGCACGCGTTTTATTTGATGTTTTTGCCTGATTTTTAAGTCCTGCAGGCTCTTGTCCTACAGAGTGGAGGAGAGGTAGCCTATATGTAAATATATATTTGTAATTAATCAATACACTATTGTTGGTCAAATAGCATCATCAAGCAAAACTAAAATAAATAGTTGAATAAACTAAGTGTGTCATAAGGTTATTGCATTCCTCTTAATGTGGCTTAATGTGTTCTATGCAGCATCTTAAGTTAAGAAAACTTTCAACCATTTTGATATCAGTGTTGCTGTTGATGCTTGTTTGTTTACTGTTTTATTCTTCTCTTAATAGCGGATTTGCCGTGATATTCTCGCTTCCGGGCTTCCACTGGTAACCCCATACATTCTATGGGTAACCCCCGTGTTTTACGTCATATCGCTATAAACTGTGGGCAATTCCCTCAGCCAAAGTCTGCAGCCCTCGCGCACTTGACGATTTGACAGTGGGACAGCCGGGACTTCCCGGGAACGCGCCTCAAAGTCTGTAAGTCTGTGAGAGGGGACATTGGGATTGGGCCCTTGATCCTCAATCCTCAGAGCGCAAATAAGAGCTTTGGGACGGCCTGAAAGATGAACTTGAGAAGCACCCCTAGAGAGAGTGGTGCAGAGGGCTGCATGAGTGTGTGTTGCTGCGGAGGGACAGAGGAAAACAGTTTGAGTCCTACTGAGAAGAGTAACCTGTAGGGAGCTGATTGGGAACACAAATATTCCTGCTTCCTTGTGTGTAACATGTCTTGAATATAATCATTTTGTGGCATCCTTGCGTATACAAATAGAACATTAGTTACGTAACTTCAGATTCTATGAGTATAGGCATAGCCCTTTATGACCCAAGACCCCTGCTTCACTGGCACTGGCTAATGAAAATGCTGATATTTGGGAGCAGAGCTCAGGGCATAGTTCAGTCCTGACAACATGTAGTAAAATGTTTATTTCAATGTTAACAGTGGTGCCTTGAACAACCTGTTGTGTAAACAAGTGCACTGCATTTCCATACGTTTTTTATATGACTGTGTCTACATACATGTCACTGCTGATTGGTAACACCTCTGATACACCCACCAAAAGAGGAAAACATACCTTGAAACCTGTTGCGCATCGTTGCACATTGCATCGAGGAACATGTAATTCAATCCAGAAACTGTAGCAAACAAGTGCAGAACGTTTTGAGATTGAACTTGCCCTAAGTCATACAGTTGATACATACTGCAGGAGCGGACCTGAGGGGGCCCATGCAGGGCACAGGGGCAAAAGAAAATCTTAGCGAATGTGCACACACGCAGGATAAACCCAATCGTGACAGCTCTTAGAGGGCTATGCCTATACTCATAGAATCTGGAGTTAAGTAAAGTTATCTAGGCATTTTTCACAGATGACATTTTGACATTGTAGGAAAACACAGCTGTAAATACATTTAATTAATAATGGCTGAATTTAGCTGCTTTGGTTTCAGGATGCTGATATATTTTGAGACATTGTCTTGCTTACTGAGACCAAGCTCACAGGAAGTATGCCGCACTTGTAAGCCAATTTGACATATGGCCAAACCTGGAATAAATTAAATCTTTGTATCCCTGTTCCTCGCAAACACAGGCCCTCAGCAAAGTAAATAAATAAATTTGTTCGTAGGTGTCTGGGCAGCTTGATGTAGCAGTACTGCCTTACGTGGTACATGCATGTTTAGATTTAAGTGGTTAATGTTGTGTCCTATACATCTAATGTTTATGTCATGGGTGTTGTAGAGGTCCTAGAACATTTGTGTATTAGGGAAGTAGGGAAATCCCAACAGGGAACCGCAGGTTAATTAGGGTGACCATATTTTTGTTTTCACGGACATGTACATACCAGCTTTGCAGGTCATGCATTCTGCTTCACATGCCAAGCTTTTTTGTTTTGCTGCTTAAATGCCTCTTGATATTTGCTGTGACTTTATTGTGCACGTGGAAACATTTAAAATGACTGACAGCAGCCGCTCTAATCATGAAAGAAAATTGTTAAAGAAAACACTCAAAAAAAAGAAAGCATTGTTGGGTAGAGCTGTTACCCACGACCAGTTCATCATAGTTTATTATAATGCAGCGCACTGAGGATCCAGAATTCATAGAGGAGACACTGTCTGTCTGTTAACAGATAGTCTGCAGTGGAGTTCCGACGCTTTACTGGTAAACTACTGAGCTGCAGAGTAACAGTATGCTTCATGATCAGAGACTGTTTTTATATCACATCCACACTTCTTTCCACATCCCCCTGTAAGTCTGCAATTCAGTCAATTGATGGTTTTAATATTGCCCCATTCATCTGCTTTTATAATAGCAATGCACCATGGTATAAGAGCACCTTAAAGGGAATGGGAGATGACACTCTGATTTGTGTATTGCATGTTATGCCCAAAACACACCCATGACTAATTCACAGACTAAGTACAACCCTTTTGAACCATCCGTCTGGCACACTGACAATTTTTTCTGGCGTTAAACTATCAAATTGGAGTTGGACACCCCCAAACGCAACTTCCCCACACGCTGTGATGATGTCACAGGCTGCCACATGACTATCAATTTTTAATATGATTTCAAAATGATTTCTTGATCTTGTTACACTGAATGACATCCAATGAACTGCATATTTGGGACAAAAGTCCCCTGGTTATTTCAATATTTAATAAAAACAACAAGACAAGACAACATTGTAATATAAACTGCCAACACTCATTTAAACATACCGAAAACTAATACACACATTACTTTGTTATATGTTCATTTGAAGATATATTGGTAAAAAACAAGTTCGCAAAGTTACACTGATTGACAGTGACAATGACAATATTGCAGTTTCAACATTATTTTACCCATATTGACATTTTACTTTCCCAAAAGTTATTTGTAACATTAAAGCATAATTTTATTTAATATGATTTCTATGTATATAAAATAACTTTGGTAAATTTAATTTGATGTGGACACTTAAAGGGGCACGTCTCATCTTTGACCCAGGAGCAGATGTTCTTTTTGAACATACTGGCGGAGATGTGTAAAGCCTTGTAGAGAATAGATGTTGCAGGAATATTTTAACTGTTGAACTTTTGAGCAGGGGAGGGGAAATATGTGGAATTGGAGGGAGGGCTGTATTAGAGAGATTTTTTTTGCTGCTGTCCTGCTGACAGATAAGTGCTATTCGCACAGATGTGTTGTTTTGATTTCAAGGTGTTGAAAAGGACATTCCAAGTGTTCCAAGTGGTTGTTATTGGCCTAGAATGCTCAAGGATGTTGAAGCTTTTTAAGACTTGTGAATGTGTTGATTGTTCCCCTAAAGCACCATAGCCAGGGGTGGGCAAAGATACATCAAAATGTATGTTAACATAGAGGTTAACATATCAATATTCACATATTCCTGTGATCACCCAGATGAAGATTAGTTTTAAAGTAACCAACAGATTTGTAGCAGTTTATGCCAAAACGTGATGGAAAGCTGACAACAAGTTTCTCACCTTGACCTTCTTTGGGTATGGATCAATTTCTGTTCTGATTGCAACAAGTCTAATCAAATTACTGTAGGCACGAATGAGAGATAGCGTTTTTATGATGTCATCACACAGACTTCTCACAAATATTTTACAGTATTTTTACACGACAGTAATTTCATACAAAACTCCCTGTCAAATACAAATTACAAAATCATATATTTTATTTGAAATATGTACTTGAAATACATGTATCATAAAACTCCCCATCATGATCGCAGCATTAGGCCTTTTTTGCCTTCTGCGTTTGAAGTGCTAGGGAACAAGATCTCAAGCAACAGTGCATTTATCTTTAATATTATCAAATGTTGATTATTTTTAGGTCCCAGGTATGGAATCTGTGTCATGAGCTGTTTATGAATTGTCCAATTAGAATGTGATGAACAGCTACTGATCTACAATCCCAACAAAGATTTGACACTATGGCACAGTATTTGCATGGGTACGGTCATTAGCATTCAGTGGAAGAGGAGGTCCTAATAGTTTCTAAGAGTTCTGATGGGAAACATGAATGATTAGCTGTTAATGTGTTTGTGATAATT
>NW_024041568.1:0-37567 GCF_014851395.1 Micropterus salmoides | reverse complement strand
AGGCAGAGTGAAGCGGACCAAGTAGGCCTGGATTAATAGGACAGGAAGATAGGAAAATTCATCGTAAGACATCCAAGTAGGATGCAGACATTAGGATTCGTGAAGTCCAATTTTTGAACAAAGGCAAAGGTAATGCACTTTTTTTTTACATGGGAAATGTGGGAAATGCTTAAAACTCAAACAAGGGAGGAGTGTTTTTGCCTTTCTGGGGTCTCTGGAGGCGCATCACAGGACAGTGCACCAGACTGGCTAACGCAGAGCTTTGTAAGACGTTAGCCAGCTCTTTTTCCCTTCCCTAACCAGCCAGCGCCGTGTGTCCTCTAGAGGGCCTCACGGGGGTGGAGACACTCTTACCCAGCCCAAATCCCTCACCTTAACCTCAGTACTTACCGTGACTCACTGAAACCTCAATTGGAAAAGACTCAAGCAGAAGAATCCTGGAAACCTAAAATACATAGCCTCAAGCTGAAGTGAAAAAGGAAAATATTGACCGTGTTCGAACCTCATTCAAGTGAAACCTAAAGAAAAAGGAAACTTAAAGATGCCACTCTGCAAAGCCTGATGAAGGACAAATAGTTCTCCGAAACGTTGCAACAACAAGGCAGAGTGAAGCAGGACCAAGTAGGCCTGGATTAATAGGACAGGAAGATAGGAAAATTCATCGTAAGACATCCAAGTAGGATGCAGACATTAAAGGATTCGTGAAGTCCAATTTTTGAACAAATGCAAAGGTAATGCACTTTTGTTTTTATGGGAAATGTGGGAAATGCTTAAAACTCAAACAAGGAGCGAGTGTTTTTGCCTTTCTGGGGTCTCTGGAGGCGCATCACAGGACAGTGCACCAGACTGGCTAACGCAGAGCTTTGTAAGACGTAGCCAGCTCTTTTTCCCTTCCCTAACCAGCCAGCGCCGTGTGTGTCCTCTAGAGGGCCTCACGGGGGTGGAGACACTCTTACCCAGCCCAAATCCTCACCTTAACTCAGTACTTACCGTGACTCACTGAAACCTCAATTGGAAAAGACTCAAGCAGAAGAATCCTGGAAACCTAAAATACAGCCTCAAGCTGAAGTAAAAAGGAAAATATTGACCGTGTTCGAACCTCATTCAAGTGAAACCTAAAGAAAAAGGAAACTTAAAGATGCCACTCTGCAAAGCCTGATGAAGGACAAATAGTTCTCCGAAACGTTGCAACAAGGCAGAGTGAAGCAGGACCAAGTAGGCCTGGATTAATAGGACAGGAAGATAGGAAAATTCATCGTAAGACATCCAAGTAGGATGCAGACATTAAAGGATTCGTGAAGTCCAATTTTTGAACAAATGCAAAGGTAATGCACTTTGTTTTTTAATGGGAAATGTGGGAAATGCTTAAAACTCAAACAAGGAGCGAGTGTTTTTGCCTTTCTGGGGTCTCTGGAGGCGCATCACAGGACAGTGCACCAGACTGGCTAACGCAGAGCTTTGTAAGACGTTAGCCAGCTCTTTTTCCCTTCCCCTAACCAGCCAGCGCCGTGTGTGTCCTCTAGAGGGCCTCACGGGGGTGGAGACACTCTTACCCAGCCCAAATCCCTCACCTTAACCTCAGTACTTACCGTGACTCACTGGAAAACCTCAATTAGAAAAGCCTCAAGCAGAAGATCCTGGAAACCTAAAATACATAGCCTCAAGCTGAAGTGAAAAAGGAAAATATTGACCGTGTTCGAACCTCATTCAAGTGAAACCTAAAGAAAAAGGAAACTTAAGATGCCACTCTGCAAAGCCTGATGAAGGACAAATAGTTCTCCGAAACGTTGCAACAAGGCAGAGTGAAGCAGGACCAAGTAGGCCTGGATTAATAGGACAGGAAGATAGGAAAATTCATCGTAAGACATCCAAGTAGGATGCAGACATTAAAGGATTCGTGAAGTCCAATTTTTTGAACAAAGCAAAGGTAATGCACTTTTGTTTTTTATGGGAAATGTGGGAAATGCTTAAAACTCAAACAAGGAGCGAGTGTTTTTGCCTTTCTGGGGTCTCTGGAGGCGCATCACAGGACAGTGCACCAGACTGGCTAACGCAGAGCTTTGTAAGACGTTAGCCAGCTCTTTTTCCCTTCCCCTAACCAGCCAGCGCCGTGTGTCCTCTAGAGGGCCTCACGGGGGTGGAGACACTCTTACCCAGCCCAAATCCCTCACCTTAACCTCAGTACTTACCGTGACTCACTGAAACCTCAATTGGAAAGACAAGCAGAAGAATCCTGGAAACCTAAAATACATAGCCTCAAGCTGAAGTGAAAAAGGAAAATATTGACCGTGTTCGAACCTCATTCAAGTGAAACCTAAAGAAAAAGGAAACTTAAAGATGCCACTCTGCAAAGCCTGATGAAGGACAAATAGTTCTCCGAAACGTTGCAACAAGGCAGAGTGAAGCAGGACCAAGTAGGCCTGGATTAATAGGACAGGAAGATAGGAAAATTCATCGTAAGACATCCAAGTAGGATGCAGACATTAAAGGATTCGTGAAGTCCAATTTTTGAACAAATGCAAAGGTAATGCACTTTGTTTATTATGGGAAATGTGGGAAATGCTTAAAACTCAAACAAGGAGCGAGTGTTTTTGCCTTTCTGGGGTCTCTGGAGGCGCATCACAGGACAGTGCACCAGACTGGCTAACGCAGAGCTTTGTAAGACGTTAGCCAGCTCTTTTTCCCTTCCCCTAACCAGCCAGCGCCGTGTGTGTCCTCTAGAGGGCCTCACGGGGGTGGAGACACTCTTACCCAGCCCAAATCCCTCACCTTAACCTCAGTACTTACCGTGACTCACTGAAACCTCAATTGGAAAAGACTCAAGCAGAAGAATCCTGGAAACCTAAAATACATAGCCTCAAGCTGAAGTGAAAAAGGAAAATATTGACCGTGTTCGAACCTCATTCAAGTGAAACCTAAAGAAAAAGGAAACTTAAAGATGCCACTCTGCAAAGCCTGATGAAGGACAAATAGTTCTCCGAAACGTTGCAACAAGGCAGAGTGAAGCAGGACCAAGTAGGCCTGGATTAATAGGACAGGAAGATAGGAAAATTCATCGTAAGACATCCAAGTAGGATGCAGACATTAAAGGATTCGTGAAGTCCAATTTTTTGAACAAATGCAAAGGTAATGCACTTTTGTTTTTTATGGGAAATGTGGGAAATGCTTAAAACTCAAACAAGGAGCGAGTGTTTTTGCCTTTCTGGGGTCTCTGGAGGCGCATCACAGGACAGTGCACCAGACTGGCTAACGCAGAGCTTTGTAAGACGTTAGCCAGCTCTTTTTCCCTTCCCCTAACCCTAACCCTAACCCCTAACCCTAACCCCTAACCCTTAACCCCTTCCTTTCTAACCCTTGACCTTCCTACCCCTAACCTTAACAATTTCCTATTCCCTTCCCCCTTTCTACCCTAACCTAACCCTTCCTTTCTTGGCTTCCTAACCCCTTGACCTTCTTTCCCTAACCTTAACCATTTCCTAATCCCCTCCCTCTTTCTACCCTAACCTTAACCCCTTCCTGGACCCGCGTCCTCTTTCCCTGACCTTGGCCGTTCCTGTGGCCCTTGATTTGATTTTCAACAGTCGGAGCCCTCTCGTCTCCAATAACAATAAGCTCTAACCTTGACACAACATTCCGCATATCCTTCTCACTCGCGGTTTCAACCTGGTGACCCAAGGCATTATGGGACGCATTTCCGCTCCCCGCAATTCTACGCTCTTCCTGGTTCCATTCCTGGTACCATGGACCTCCCATTACCCAGCATCCCACTGCAATAGACCAAAACCCTGAGTCAAACAGTTCTAGAGGTCAATGACCACCCTGGGGCTTCGGTTTCTCACCTAATAGCTTTAGAGATGTCTTCACATTTCCTGGAGTTGTGCGGTGTATGGAACACAGGAAATAGTACTAGACCAGTTAGCTAAATCACTCTCTGGAGTCGTGCGGTGTACTGGGGCCCAGAGAGTGATTTTAACTAGTTTAACTAGTCTTAGATTATTTATTACTTGTTAAATTAATCTGGTCGGGGCTAGGCGGCCTCACGACCTGGTTGGGGTTAGGCAACCTCCAACCTAGCCAGGGTAGATACAGCTTATGGTTGGGGTTAGGCAACCTTCAACTAGCCAGGGTAGATACAGCTTATGGTTGGGGTTAGGCAACCTCCAACCTAGCTAGGGTAGATTTCCGTCTGGTCGGGGCTAGGCAGCCTCACGACCTGGTGGGGTTAGGCAACCTCCAACCTAGCTAGGGTAGATTTCCGTCTGGTCGGGGCTAGGCAGCCTCACGACCTGGTTGGGGTTAGGCAACCTCCAACCTAGCCAGGGTAGATACAGCTTATGGTTGGGGTTAGGCAACCTCCAACCTAGCCAGGGTAGATTTCCGTGGTTGGGGTTAGGCAACCTCCAACCTAGCCAGGGTAGATACAGCTTATGGTTGGGGTTAGGCAACCTCCAAACCTAGCCAGGGTAGATTTCCGTTGGTTGGGGCTAGGCAGCCTCCAACCTAGCCAGGGTAGATTTCCGTCTGGTTGGGGCTAGGCAGCCTCCAACCTAGCCAGGGTAGATTTCCGTCTGGTCGGGGCTAGGCAGCCTCACGACCTGGTTGGGGTTAGGCAACCTCCAACCTAGCCAGGGTAGACAGGCTTAGGGTTGAAAATAGCTTTGGGTGAGAGCCGGACGTCAGACTCCAACCCTGCCTGGCCGAACCAGAGCTACCTAGCGGTGTTAACAACTGGTTTGTGCTGATCAGGGGGTAAGTATGCGGCCCCCTGGGTTCCGACTCTAGGAACAGCACGCAGGGTGTGGTGGTCCAGAGCGGCAGGACCTTAATCGTGGCTCAGTCTTCCATGAGGGTTAGCCTCGACAATGCACAGTCCATCTTGCACCACACACGGCTAATTTGCTTGAACCCCCTACCAATTGGGCTCCTTCAAATTTATCAAACCCTCCAAATTCATCCCTAGCCCAGCTTAGGTGGCTAGGTCGTGGATGCACCGGGACCTAGGTTTGCGACACTCCACCCCTCCATCCCTGACCCAGCTTAGAGGGTCAGGCCGAGGATGCATCGGGACCTAGGCTTGCGAGCCACCAGAATCCAGCTAAAAGATCTCCATTTCCTCTTCCTTCATCCGAGTTCAGCTAATGGTTATCCTCTTAACCGGTCTAAATAATTACTTACAATAATAGCTTGAAGCAAAATAACTTAGGGGTGACTTACCTTAAGCCTGCTTAGATTAGTCATAGGGTAGACATAGCTTCCGGTCGGGGCTAGGCAGCCTCACCACCCGGTTGGGGTTAGGCAACCTCCAACCTAGCAAGGGTAGATACAGCTTCTGGTTGGGGTTAGGCAACCTTCAACCTAGCAAGGGTAGACATAGCTTAGGGTCGGGGCTAGGCAGCCTCACCACCCGGTTGGGGTTAGGCAACCTCCAACCTAGCAAGGGTAGATACAGCTTCTGGTTGGGGTTAGGCAACCTTCAACCTAGCCAGGGTAGACATAGCTTAGGGTTGGGGCTAGACAGCCTCACCATCCGGTTGGGGTTAGGCAACCTTCAACCTAGCAAGGGTAGGTACGGCTTCTGGTTGGGGTTAGGCAACCTCCAACCTAGCCAGGGTAGACATAGCTTAGGGTTGGGGCTAGGCAGCCTCACCATCTGGTTAGGGTTAGGCAACCTTCAACCTAGCAGGGGTAGATACAGCTTCTGGTTGGGGTTAGGCAACCTTCAACCTAGCAAGGGTAGGTACAGCTTCTGGTTGGGGTTAGGCAACCTTCAACCTAGCAAGGGTAGACATAGTTTCGGGGTAAGGGGGAAGTCAGAACCTTAATAGAGTAGACTTCACTACTAATCCTCCAAAATACTCTATCAATACTAATTCTTAATACTTTATCAAGACACACCCCGAGACTTGATCACTCTCGGGAGGGCCTTCCTTGGGTGAGGGTGTCTAGTGATAAGTGGCCGAAACACCCCATGATCCCAAGGCTCACTACTGATGATGTGTCAAAAAATAAAAAATAAAAAATACCTACCTCAATACCTGACAGAGTAATTAATACTTACGTTTTTATATATACCTTCATGTAATATTTTTTAATAAAACTTAGCGTACCTTACTCTGTACTTACCTCCTTAAACCTAAAAATAGAAGATTTACCTTATACTTTTATACTTACCTCATGAAAACCTAAAAACAGAAGATATACCTATACTTACCTAATGAAAACCTAAAAATAGAAGCTATACCTTATCCCTACCTTATACTTACCTAATGAAAACCTTAAAATAGAAGCTATACCTATACTTACCCAATGGAAACCTAAAATAGAAAATATACCGAATACTTACCTTAATACCTACAAAATAGAAACTCAATACATACCTCCTCGCTACCCACAAGATCAAAATGACCCGCTCCGCCTATAGGCTGCTGACAACTGACTCGGTCTGTTCTCACTCACTTCTATGCTCTCCGACTCCTTCGGTTCCTACTTCCGTGCGGGGAGGGCCTAGAGATACTTGCGCCGGCCAGTGCATTGCCTTTGGCCTCCTACTCCAAACCGTGTTAGTCGGCGGACAGCACGGGGGAGGTCATCGAGATAGAATATTCCTCTTTTTCGCCCGTGCCCTCGGATCACCGGGTCCTTCCCATGCAAAGACATTTTCTTTCCCTTTTTCTATACTCCTCCTGCCCTGCCCTCTCCCCTAAGTCTGGGGGGACGGGGCGGAGTAGGGGTCCAGGGTATGCCTAGACAGGCAGATGTGTGGACAAGAGTGTAGACACACTCCCCGCATCCTCTCCCTGGTTCTCCTCCCTTCTCCTCTCTTCTACTTACGGCTTCTCCTTTAGTTCTCTCGGATCTTCAACTCCCAGATGGGGGATTCATTGAAACCAAATAACTTAGATCGTCCTGCATAATGTCGAACCAGACCTTCTCAACCCCGTTTGATTCAATCGGGCTCCCGCGTCGGGTGCTTCTGGGTCAGTTCCGACTTATAGGCTTGCCGCCCTCCTTTGGTGCTCGCGTCGTGCCCCCTCTGTTTTTCCCTTCCCCACTTCCCTCCTTCCCTTCAATCCTCTCAACCCCCTGCTCCCTCCTGCCTCCTTCATTCCTTGCACGCTTTCCCTCCCTTTTGTCGTTTTTTTCTCCATCCCTCTTACTTACCCCTACTCTTAACATTCCTCTGGCTGGGCTCTGCTCCTAACTGGCTGGTCCCTCTTCTGCTTATCATTTCACACTCTACCTGTTTCCCTTCCACCCTAACCTCAACCCCTTCTTTTCTTGACTTTTCTAACCCTTGACCTTCTTTCCCCTAACCTTAACTATTTCCTAATCCCCTTCCCCCTTTCTACCCTAACCTTAACCCCTTCCTTTCTTAACCCCTTGACCTTCCTACCCCTAACCTTAACAATTTCCTATTCCCCTTCCCCCCTTTCTACCCTAACCTTAACCCCTTCCTTTCTTGGCTTTCCTAACCCCTTGACCTTCTTTCCCCTAACCTTAACCATTTCCTAATCCCCCTCCTTCTTTCTACCCTAACCTTAACCCCTTCCTGGACCCGCGTCCTCTTTCCCCTGACCTTGGCCGTTCCTGTGGCCCTTGATTGATTTTCAACAGTCGGAGCCCTCTCGTCTCCAATAACAATAAGCTCTAACCTTGACCACACTATTCCGCATATCCTTCTCACTCGCGGTTTCAACCTGGTGACCCAAGGCATTATGGGACGCATTTCCGCTCCCCGCAATTCTACGCTCTTCCTGGTTCCACTTCCTGGTACCATGGACCTCCCATTACCCAGCATCCCCACTGCAATAGACCAAAACCCTGAGTCAAACAGTTCTAGAGGTCAATGACCACCCTGGGGCTTCGGTTTCTCACCTAATAGCTTTAGAGATGTCTTCACATTTCCTGGAGTTGTGCGGTGTATGGAACACAGGAAATAGTACTAGACCAGTTAGCTAAATCACTCTCTGGAGTCGTGCGGTGTACTGGGGCCCAGAGAGTGATTTTAACTAGTTTTAACTAGTCTTAGATTATTTATTACTTGTTAAATTAATCTGGTCGGGGCTAGGCGGCCTCACGACCTGGTTGGGGTTAGGCAACCTCCAACCTAGCCAGGGTAGATACAGCTTATGGTTGGGGTTAGGCAACCTTCAACCTAGCCAGGGTAGATACAGCTTATGGTTGGGGTTAGGCAACCTCCAACCTAGCTAGGGTAGATTTCCGTCTGGTCGGGGCTAGGCAGCCTCACGACCTGGTTGGGGTTAGGCAACCTCCAACCTAGCTAGGGTAGATTTCCGTCTGGTCGGGGCTAGGCAGCCTCACGACCTGGTTGGGGTTAGGCAACCTCCAACCTAGCCAGGGTAGATACAGCTTATGGTTGGGGTTAGGCAACCTCCAACCTAGCCAGGGTAGATTTCCGTCTGGTTGGGGTTAGGCAACCTCCAACCTAGCCAGGGTAGATACAGCTTATGGTTGGGGTTAGGCAACCTCCAACCTAGCCAGGGTAGATTTCCGTCTGGTTGGGGCTAGGCAGCCTCCAACCTAGCCAGGGTAGATTTCCGTCTGGTTGGGGCTAGGCAGCCTCCAACCTAGCCAGGGTAGATTTCCGTCTGGTCGGGGCTAGGCAGCCTCACGACCTGGTTGGGGTTAGGCAACCTCCAACCTAGCCAGGGTAGACAGGCTTAGGGTTGAAAATAGCTTTGGGTGAGAGCCGGACCGTTAGACTCCAACCCTGCCTGGCCGAACCAGAGCTACCTAGCGGTGTTAACAACTGGTTTGTGCTGATCAGGGGGTAAGTATGCGGCCCCCTGGGTTCCGACTCTAGGAACAGCACGCAGGGTGTGGTGGTCCAGAGCGGCAGGACCTTAATCGTGGCTCAGTCTTCCATGAGGGTTAGCCTCGACAATGCACAGTCCATCTTGCACCACACACGGCTAATTTGCTTGAACCCCCTACCAATTGGGCTCCTTCAAATTTATCAAACCCTCCAAATTTCATCCCCTAGCCCAGCTTAGGTGGCTAGGTCGTGGATGCACCGGGACCTAGGTTTGCGACACTCCACCCCTCCATCCCCTGACCCAGCTTAGAGGGTCAGGCCGAGGATGCATCGGGACCTAGGCTTGCGAGCCACCAGAATCCAGCTAAAAGATCTCCCATTTCCTCTTCCTTCATCCGAGTTCAGCTAATGGTTATCCTCTTAACCGGTCTAAATAATTACTTACAATAATAGCTTGAAGCAATAATAACTTAGGGGTCTGACTTACCTTAAGCCTGCTTAGATTAGTCATAGGGTAGACATAGCTTCCGGTCGGGGCTAGGCAGCCTCACCACCCGGTTGGGGTTAGGCAACCTCCAACCTAGCAAGGGTAGATACAGCTTCTGGTTGGGGTTAGGCAACCTTCAACCTAGCAAGGGTAGACATAGCTTAGGGTCGGGGCTAGGCAGCCTCACCACCCGGTTGGGGTTAGGCAACCTCCAACCTAGCAAGGGTAGATACAGCTTCTGGTTGGGGTTAGGCAACCTTCAACCTAGCCAGGGTAGACATAGCTTAGGGTTGGGGCTAGACAGCCTCACCATCCGGTTGGGGTTAGGCAACCTTCAACCTAGCAAGGGTAGGTACGGCTTCTGGTTGGGGTTAGGCAACCTCCAACCTAGCCAGGGTAGACATAGCTTAGGGTTGGGGCTAGGCAGCCTCACCATCTGGTTAGGGTTAGGCAACCTTCAACCTAGCAGGGGTAGATACAGCTTCTGGTTGGGGTTAGGCAACCTTCAACCTAGCAAGGGTAGGTACAGCTTCTGGTTGGGGTTAGGCAACCTTCAACCTAGCAAGGGTAGACATAGTTTCGGGGTAAGGGGGAAGTCAGAACCTTAATAGAGTAGACTTCACTACTAATCCTCCAAAATACTCTATCAATACTAATTCTTAATACTTTATCAAGACACACCCCGAGACTTGATCACTCTCGGGAGGGCCTTCCTTGGGTGAGGGTGTCTAGTGATAAGTGGCCGAAACACCCCATGATCCCAAGGCTCACTACTGATGATGTGTCAATAATATAAAAAATAAAAAATACCTACCTCAATACCTGACAGAGTAATTAATACTTACGTTTTTTATATATACCTTCATGTAATATTTTTTAATAAAACTTAGCGTACCTTACTCTGTACTTACCTCCTTAAACCTAAAAATAGAAGATTTACCTTATACTTTTATACTTACCTCATGAAAACCTAAAAACAGAAGATATACCTATACTTACCTAATGAAAACCTAAAAATAGAAGCTATACCTTATCCCTACCTTTATACTTACCTAATGAAAACCTTAAAATAGAAGCTATACCTATACTTACCCAATGGAAACCTAAAATAGAAAATATACCGAATACTTACCTTAATACCTACAAAATAGAAACTCAATACATACCTCCTCGCTACCCACAAGATCAAAATGACCCGCTCCGCCTATAGGCTGCTGACAACTGACTCGGTCTGTTCTCACTCACTTCTATGCTCTCCGACTCCTTCGGTTCCTACTTCCGTGCGGGGAGGGCCTAGAGATACTTGCGCCGGCCAGTGCATTGCCTTTGGCCTCCTACTCCAAACCGTGTTAGTCGGCGGACAGCACGGGGGAGGTCATCGAGATAGAATATTCCTCTTTTTTCGCCCGTGCCCTCGGATCACCGGGTCCTTCCCATGCAAAGACATTTTCTTTCCCTTTTTCTATACTCCCTCCTGCCCTGCCCTCTCCCCCTAAGTCTGGGGGGACGGGGCGGAGTAGGGGTCCAGGGTATGCCTAGACAGGCAGATGTGTGGACAAGAGTGTAGACACACTCCCCGCATCCTCTCCCTGGTTCTCCTCCCTTCTCCTCTCTTCTACTTACGGCTTCTCCTTTAGTTCTCTCGGATCTTCAACTCCCAGATGGGGGATTCATTGAAACCAAATAACTTAGATCGTCCTGCATAATGTCGAACCAGACCTTCTCAACCCCGTTTGATTCAATCGGGCTCCCGCGTCGGGTGCTTCTGGGTCAGTTCCGACTTATAGGCTTGCCGCCCTCCTTTGGTGCTCGCGTCGTGCCCCCTCTGTTTTTCCCTTCCCCACTTCCCTCCTTCCCTTCAATCCTCTCAACCCCCTGCTCCCTCCTGCCTCCTTCACTCCTTGCACGCTTTCCCTCCCCTTTTGTCGTTTTTTTCTCCATCCCTCTTACTTACCCCTACTCTTAACATTCCTCTGGCTGGGCTCTGCTCCTAACTGGCTGGTCCCTCTTCTGCTTATCATTTCACACTCTACCTTGTTTCCCTTCCACCCTAACCTCAACCCTTCTTTTCTTGACTTTTCTAACCCCTTGACCTTCTTTCCCCTAACCTTAACTATTTCCTAATCCCCTTCCCCCTTTCTACCCTAACCTTAACCCCTTCCTTTCTTAACCCCTTGACCTTCCTACCCCTAACCTTAACAATTTCCTATTCCCCTTCCCCCCTTTCTACCCTAACCTTAACCCCTTCCTTTCTTGGCTTTCCTAACCCCTTGACCTTCTTTCCCCTAACCTTAACCATTTCCTAATCCCCCTCCCTTCTTTCTACCCTAACCTTAACCCCTTCCTGGACCCGCGTCCTCTTTCCCCTGACCTTGGCCGTTCCTGTGGCCCTTGATTTGATTTTCAACAGTCGGAGCCCTCTCGTCTCCAATAACAATAAGCTCTAACCTTGACCACACTATTCCGCATATCCTTCTCACTCGCGGTTTCAACCTGGTGACCCAAGGCATTATGGGACGCATTTCCGCTCCCCGCAATTCTACGCTCTTCCTGGTTCCACTTCCTGGTACCATGGACCTCCCATTACCCAGCATCCCCACTGCAATAGACCAAAACCCTGAGTCAAACAGTTCTAGAGGTCAATGACCACCCTGGGGCTTCGGTTTCTCACCTAATAGCTTTTAGAGATGTCTTCACATTTCCTGGAGTTGTGCGGTGTATGGAACACAGGAAATAGTACTAGACCAGTTAGCTAAATCACTCTCTGGAGTCGTGCGGTGTACTGGGGCCCAGAGAGTGATTTTAACTAGTTTTAACTAGTCTTAGATTATTTATTACTTGTTAAATTAATCTGGTCGGGGCTAGGCGGCCTCACGACCTGGTTGGGGTTAGGCAACCTCCAACCTAGCCAGGGTAGATACAGCTTATGGTTGGGGTTAGGCAACCTTCAACCTAGCCAGGGTAGATACAGCTTATGGTTGGGGTTAGGCAACCTCCAACCTAGCTAGGGTAGATTTCCGTCTGGTCGGGGCTAGGCAGCCTCACGACCTGGTTGGGGTTAGGCAACCTCCAACCTAGCTAGGGTAGATTTCCGTCTGGTCGGGGCTAGGCAGCCTCACGACCTGGTTGGGGTTAGGCAACCTCCAACCTAGCCAGGGTAGATACAGCTTATGGTTGGGGTTAGGCAACCTCCAACCTAGCCAGGGTAGATTTCCGTCTGGTTGGGGTTAGGCAACCTCCAACCTAGCCAGGGTAGATACAGCTTATGGTTGGGGTTAGGCAACCTCCAACCTAGCCAGGGTAGATTTCCGTCTGGTTGGGGCTAGGCAGCCTCCAACCTAGCCAGGGTAGATTTCCGTCTGGTTGGGGCTAGGCAGCCTCCAACCTAGCCAGGGTAGATTTCCGTCTGGTCGGGGCTAGGCAGCCTCACGACCTGGTTGGGGTTAGGCAACCTCCAACCTAGCCAGGGTAGACAGGCTTAGGGTTGAAAATAGCTTTGGGTGAGAGCCGGACCGTCAGACTCCAACCCTGCCTGGCCGAACCAGAGCTACCTAGCGGTGTTAACAACTGGTTTGTGCTGATCAGGGGGTAAGTATGCGGCCCCCCTGGGTTCCGACTCTAGGAACAGCACGCAGGGTGTGGTGGTCCAGAGCGGCAGGACCTTAATCGTGGCTCAGTCTTCCATGAGGGTTAGCCTCGACAATGCACAGTCCATCTTGCACCACACACGGCTAATTTGCTTGAACCCCCTACCAATTGGGCTCCTTCAAATTTATCAAACCCTCCAAATTTCATCCCCTAGCCCAGCTTAGGTGGCTAGGTCGTGGATGCACCGGGACCTAGGTTTGCGACACTCCACCCCTCCATCCCCTGACCCAGCTTAGAGGGTCAGGCCGAGGATGCATCGGGACCTAGGCTTGCGAGCCACCAGAATCCAGCTAAAAGATCTCCCATTTCCTCTTCCTTCATCCGAGTTCAGCTAATGGTTATCCTCTTAACCGGTCTAAATAATTACTTACAATAATAGCTTGAAGCAATAATAACTTAGGGGTCTGACTTACCTTAAGCCTGCTTAGATTAGTCATAGGGTAGACATAGCTTCCGGTCGGGGCTAGGCAGCCTCACCACCCGGTTGGGGTTAGGCAACCTCCAACCTAGCAAGGGTAGATACAGCTTCTGGTTGGGGTTAGGCAACCTTCAACCTAGCAAGGGTAGACATAGCTTAGGGTCGGGGCTAGGCAGCCTCACCACCCGGTTGGGGTTAGGCAACCTCCAACCTAGCAAGGGTAGATACAGCTTCTGGTTGGGGTTAGGCAACCTTCAACCTAGCCAGGGTAGACATAGCTTAGGGTTGGGGCTAGACAGCCTCACCATCCGGTTGGGGTTAGGCAACCTTCAACCTAGCAAGGGTAGGTACGGCTTCTGGTTGGGGTTAGGCAACCTCCAACCTAGCCAGGGTAGACATAGCTTAGGGTTGGGGCTAGGCAGCCTCACCATCTGGTTAGGGTTAGGCAACCTTCAACCTAGCAGGGGTAGATACAGCTTCTGGTTGGGGTTAGGCAACCTTCAACCTAGCAAGGGTAGGTACAGCTTCTGGTTGGGGTTAGGCAACCTTCAACCTAGCAAGGGTAGACATAGTTTCGGGGTAAGGGGGAAGTCAGAACCTTAATAGAGTAGACTTCACTACTAATCCTCCAAAATACTCTATCAATACTAATTCTTAATACTTTATCAAGACACACCCCGAGACTTGATCACTCTCGGGAGGGCCTTCCTTGGGTGAGGGTGTCTAGTGATAAGTGGCCGAAACACCCCATGATCCCAAGGCTCACTACTGATGATGTGTCAATAATATAAAAAATAAAAAATACCTACCTCAATACCTGACAGAGTAATTAATACTTACGTTTTTTTATATATACCTTCATGTAAATATTTTTTAATAAAACTTAGCGTACCTTACTCTGTACTTACCTCCTTAAACCTAAAAATAGAAGATTTACCTTATACTTTTATACTTACCTCATGAAAACCTAAAAACAGAAGATATACCTATACTTACCTAATGAAAACCTAAAAATAGAAGCTATACCTTATCCCTACCTTTATACTTACCTAATGAAAACCTTAAAATAGAAGCTATACCTATACTTACCCAATGGAAACCTAAAATAGAAGATATACCGAATACTTACCTTAATACCTACAAAATAGAAACTCAATACATACCTCCTCGCTACCCACAAGATCAAAATGACCCGCTCCGCCTATAGGCTGCTGACAACTGACTCGGTCTGTTCTCACTCACTTCTATGCTCTCCGACTCCTTCGGTTCCTACTTCCGTGCGGGGAGGGCCTAGAGATACTTGCGCCGGCCAGTGCATTGCCTTTGGCCTCCTACTCCAAACCGTGTTAGTCGGCGGACAGCACGGGGGAGGTCATCGAGATAGAATATTCCTCTTTTTTCGCCCGTGCCCTCGGATCACCGGGTCCTTCCCATGCAAAGACATTTTCTTTCCCTTTTTCTATACTCCCTCCTGCCCTGCCCTCTCCCCCTAAGTCTGGGGGGACGGGCGGAGTAGGGGTCCAGGGTATGCCTAGACAGGCAGATGTGTGGACAAGAGTGTAGACACACTCCCCGCATCCTCTCCCTGGTTCTCCTCCCTTCTCCTCTCTTCTACTTACGGCTTCTCCTTTAGTTCTCTCGGATCTTCAACTCCCAGATGGGGGATTCATTGAAACCAAATAACTTAGATCGTCCTGCATAATGTCGAACCAGACCTTCTCAACCCCGTTTGATTCAATCGGGCTCCCGCGTCGGGTGCTTCTGGGTCAGTTCCGACTTATAGGCTTGCCGCCCTCCTTTGGTGCTCGCGTCGTGCCCCCTCTGTTTTTCCCTTCCCCACTTCCCTCCTTCCCTTCAATCCTCTCAACCCCCTGCTCCCTCCTGCCTCCTTCATTCCTTGCACGCTTTCCCTCCCCTTTTGTCGTTTTTTCTCCATCCCTCTTACTTACCCCTACTCTTAACATTCCTCTGGCTGGGCTCTGCTCCTAACTGGCTGGTCCCTCTTCTGCTTATCATTTCACACTCTACCTTGTTTCCCTTCCACCCTAACCTCAACCCCTTCTTTTCTTGACTTTTCTAACCCCTTGACCTTCTTTCCCCTAACCTTAACTATTTCCTAATCCCCTTCCCCCTTTCTACCCTAACCTTAACCCCTTCCTTTCTTAACCCCTTGACCTTCCTACCCCTAACCTTAACAATTTCCTATTCCCTTCCCCCCTTTCTACCCTAACCTTAACCCCTTCCTTTCTTGGCTTTCCTAACCCCTTGACCTTCTTTCCCCTAACCTTAACCATTTCCTAATCCCCCTCCCTTCTTTCTACCCTAACCTTAACCCCTTCCTGGACCCGCGTCCTCTTTCCCCTGACCTTGGCCGTTCCTGTGGCCCTTGATTTGATTTTCAACAGTCGGAGCCCTCTCGTCTCCAATAACAATAAGCTCTAACCTTGACCACACTATTCCGCATATCCTTCTCACTCGCGGTTTCAACCTGGTGACCCAAGGCATTATGGGACGCATTTCCGCTCCCCGCAATTCTACGCTCTTCCTGGTTCCACTTCCTGGTACCATGGACCTCCCATTACCCAGCATCCCCACTGCAATAGACCAAAACCCTGAGTCAAACAGTTCTAGAGGTCAATGACCACCCTGGGGCTTCGGTTTCTCACCTAATAGCTTTTAGAGATGTCTTCACATTTCCTGGAGTTGTGCGGTGTATGGAACACAGGAAATAGTACTAGACCAGTTAGCTAAATCACTCTCTGGAGTCGTGCGGTGTACTGGGGCCCAGAGAGTGATTTTAACTAGTTTTAACTAGTCTTAGATTATTTATTACTTGTTAAATTAATCTGGTCGGGGCTAGGCGGCCTCACGACCTGGTTGGGGTTAGGCAACCTCCAACCTAGCCAGGGTAGATACAGCTTATGGTTGGGGTTAGGCAACCTTCAACCTAGCCAGGGTAGATACAGCTTATGGTTGGGGTTAGGCAACCTCCAACCTAGCTAGGGTAGATTTCCGTCTGGTCGGGGCTAGGCAGCCTCACGACCTGGTTGGGGTTAGGCAACCTCCAACCTAGCTAGGGTAGATTTCCGTCTGGTCGGGGCTAGGCAGCCTCACGACCTGGTTGGGGTTAGGCAACCTCCAACCTAGCCAGGGTAGATACAGCTTATGGTTGGGGTTAGGCAACCTCCAACCTAGCCAGGGTAGATTTCCGTCTGGTTGGGGTTAGGCAACCTCCAACCTAGCCAGGGTAGATACAGCTTATGGTTGGGGTTAGGCAACCTCCAACCTAGCCAGGGTAGATTTCCGTCTGGTTGGGGCTAGGCAGCCTCCAACCTAGCCAGGGTAGATTTCCGTCTGGTTGGGGCTAGGCAGCCTCCAACCTAGCCAGGGTAGATTTCCGTCTGGTCGGGGCTAGGCAGCCTCACGACCTGGTTGGGGTTAGGCAACCTCCAACCTAGCCAGGGTAGACAGGCTTAGGGTTGAAAATAGCTTTGGGTGAGAGCCGGACCGTCAGACTCCAACCCTGCCTGGCCGAACCAGAGCTACCTAGCGGTGTTAACAACTGGTTTGTGCTGATCAGGGGGTAAGTATGCGGCCCCCCTGGGTTCCGACTCTAGGAACAGCACGCAGGGTGTGGTGGTCCAGAGCGGCAGGACCTTAATCGTGGCTCAGTCTTCCATGAGGGTTAGCCTCGACAATGCACAGTCCATCTTGCACCACACACGGCTAATTTGCTTGAACCCCCTACCAATTGGGCTCCTTCAAATTTATCAAACCCTCCAAATTTCATCCCCTAGCCCAGCTTAGGTGGCTAGGTCGTGGATGCACCGGGACCTAGGTTTGCGACACTCCACCCCTCCATCCCCTGACCCAGCTTAGAGGGTCAGGCCGAGGATGCATCGGGACCTAGGCTTGCGAGCCACCAGAATCCAGCTAAAAGATCTCCCATTTCCTCTTCCTTCATCCGAGTTCAGCTAATGGTTATCCTCTTAACCGGTCTAAATAATTACTTACAATAATAGCTTGAAGCAATAATAACTTAGGGGTCTGACTTACCTTAAGCCTGCTTAGATTAGTCATAGGGTAGACATAGCTTCCGGTCGGGGCTAGGCAGCCTCACCACCCGGTTGGGGTTAGGCAACCTCCAACCTAGCAAGGGTAGATACAGCTTCTGGTTGGGGTTAGGCAACCTTCAACCTAGCAAGGGTAGACATAGCTTAGGGTCGGGGCTAGGCAGCCTCACCACCCGGTTGGGGTTAGGCAACCTCCAACCTAGCAAGGGTAGATACAGCTTCTGGTTGGGGTTAGGCAACCTTCAACCTAGCCAGGGTAGACATAGCTTAGGGTTGGGGCTAGACAGCCTCACCATCCGGTTGGGGTTAGGCAACCTTCAACCTAGCAAGGGTAGGTACGGCTTCTGGTTGGGGTTAGGCAACCTCCAACCTAGCCAGGGTAGACATAGCTTAGGGTTGGGGCTAGGCAGCCTCACCATCTGGTTAGGGTTAGGCAACCTTCAACCTAGCAGGGGTAGATACAGCTTCTGGTTGGGGTTAGGCAACCTTCAACCTAGCAAGGGTAGGTACAGCTTCTGGTTGGGGTTAGGCAACCTTCAACCTAGCAAGGGTAGACATAGTTTCGGGGTAAGGGGGAAGTCAGAACCTTAATAGAGTAGACTTCACTACTAATCCTCCAAAATACTCTATCAATACTAATTCTTAATACTTTATCAAGACACACCCCGAGACTTGATCACTCTCGGGAGGGCCTTCCTTGGGTGAGGGTGTCTAGTGATAAGTGGCCGAAACACCCCATGATCCCAAGGCTCACTACTGATGATGTGTCAATAATATAAAAAATAAAAAATACCTACCTCAATACCTGACAGAGTAATTAATACTTACGTTTTTTATATATACCTTCATGTAAATATTTTTTAATAAAACTTAGCGTACCTTACTCTGTACTTACCTCCTTAAACCTAAAAATAGAAGATTTACCTTATACTTTTATACTTACCTCATGAAAACCTAAAAACAGAAGATATACCTATACTTACCTAATGAAAACCTAAAAATAGAAGCTATACCTTATCCCTACCTTTATACTTACCTAATGAAAACCTTAAAATAGAAGCTATACCTATACTTACCCAATGGAAACCTAAAATAGAAGATATACCGAATACTTACCTTAATACCTACAAAATAGAAACTCAATACATACCTCCTCGCTACCCACAAGATCAAAATGACCCGCTCCGCCTATAGGCTGCTGACAACTGACTCGGTCTGTTCTCACTCACTTCTATGCTCTCCGACTCCTTCGGTTCCTACTTCCGTGCGGGGAGGGCCTAGAGATACTTGCGCCGGCCAGTGCATTGCCTTTGGCCTCCTACTCCAAACCGTGTTAGTCGGCGGACAGCACGGGGGAGGTCATCGAGATAGAATATTACACAAGTCATCGAGATAGAATAATACAATGTTCCCACAATTTATTGTAACATAAATAACAATGTCTATTGGGCTAATACAGCCTTCTAATCAAATAAATAGGACTACAGAGTAGGATTAATAACTTCTCCAATGTAAAATCAGACTGATTCCTGGATCCGGATTTCTGGATCTTTCTTCAAATAAGTCAGCCATCACGATGGATTGCAGTCACTTGACTGCTTCATGCAGCTGTCTCGCGGTCTCCCGGGGGCTGTCATTCTCATCTCTTCTAGGATGTGTTTACAGTCATTTGACTGCTTAACACAGCTGTCTCGCGGTCTCCCGGGGGCTGTCATAGGGATCTCCTTCCTGCCACATCTTATTAGCTCATCTCATCCAGGTCGTGGTTAAGGTCACTTGACTGCTTCATACAGCTGGCTCGCGGTCTCCCGGGGGCTGTCATGGGGATCTCCTTCCTGCCACATCTCATCTCTTCCAGGATGTGTTTACAGTCACTTGACTGCTTAATACAGCTGTCTCGCGGTCTCCCGGGGGCTGTCACGGGGATCTCCTTTCTGCCACATCTTATTAGCTCATCTCATCCAGGTCGTGGTTAAGGTCTCTTGACTGCTTCATACAGCTGGCTCGCGGTCTCCCGGGGGCTGTCATAGGGATCTCCTTCCTGCCACATCTCATCTCTTCCTGGATGTGTTGACGGTCGCTTGACTGCTTCATACAGCTGGCTCGCGGTCTCCCGGGGGCTGTCACGGGGATCTCCTTTCTGCCACATCTCATCCTGACCTTCAGTAGGCTCTTTTGGCCAGCATTCATGGCTTCTATCGCCTTACCGGTGGGTTTTTTCTAAACCTAACCATTACGACATAATGCCTAAACCCAACCAATTTCAATTCTCTTCTAACTTTTCTCCGCTGGGTAGGTGCACACAGCTGGGAGGGCCTAGAGATACTTGCGCCGGCCAGTGCATTGCCTTTGGCCTCCTACTCCAAACCGTGTTAGTCGGCGGACAGCACGGGGGAGGTCATCGAGATAGAATAATACACCCTAACCCTAACCCCTAACCCTAACCCCTAACCCTGCTTTTCACTTTCTGGGGACTCTGAGGGCATATCACAGGACCGTGCACCAGTCTGGCTAACACTCGTTAGCCGGGACTTTTCCCCTCCTCCTAACCAGCCAGTGCCGTGTGTGTCATTTTGGAGCTTTCCCTGGAGAGTGAGGACATCCTTACCCAGCTGCAACCCCTAAACTTAACATCAGCAATTATTGTGACCCACTGGAAATATAAAATTGAAACCTCAAGCAAGAGAAGACTAAGAAATTGGATTTTAATCGTCAGACACCCAAATAGGGTGCAGATTACAAAATTAGCAGATATTATTCTGATTACAGGCCTCAAGCTGAAGAGAACAACAAGAAAACACTTACCTCAAGCTGGAAAAAGGAAAATACTTACCGTTTTTGAACCAAATTAAAGGGAAACCTAAGGAAAAGGACATTTAAAGATACCACTCTGTTATGCCTGATGAAGGACAAGCCGCCCTCCGAAACGTTGCAACAAGGCAGAGTGAAGCAGGACCAAGTCGGCCTGAATTAAGGAGAAAAGAATCAACAACTACAGGACCCGTGGAGTCCAATTTTTTGAACCAGCGCAGAGGTAATGCACTTTTGCGTCTGTTAAAAGGGAAAATGTGGAGTGTGGAGGTGCTTTTCACTTTCTGGGGACTCTGAGGGCATATCACAGGACCGTGCACCAGTCTGGCTAACACTCGTTAGCCGGGACTTTTCCCCTCCTCCTAACCAGCCAGTGCCGTGTGTGTCATTTTGGAGCTTTCCCTGGAGAGTGAGGACATCCTTACCCAGCTGCAACCCCTAAACTTAACATCAGCAATTATTGTGACCCACTGGAAATATAAAATTGAAACCTCAAGCAAGAGAAGACTAAGAAATTGGATTTTAATCGTCAGACACCCAAATAGGGTGCAGATTACAGAATTAGCAGATATTATTCTGATTACAAGCCTCAAGCTGAAGAGAACAACAAGAAAACACTTACCTCAAGCTGGAAAAAAGGAAAATACTTACCGTTTTTGAACCAAATTAAAGGGAAACCTAAGGAAAAGGACATTTAAAGATACCACTCTGTTATGCCTGATGAAGGACAAGCCGCCCTCCGAAACGTTGCAACAAGGCAGAGTGAAGCAGGACCAAGTCGGCCTGAATTAAGGAGAAAAGAATCAACAACTACAGGACCCGTGGAGTCCAATTTTTTGAACCAGCGCAGAGGTAATGCACTTTTGCGTCTGTTAAAAGGGAAAATGTGGAGTGTGGAGGTGCTTTTCACTTTCTGGGGACTCTGAGGGCATATCACAGGACCGTGCACCAGTCTGGCTAACACTCGTTAGCCGGGACTTTTCCCCTCCTCCTAACCCCCTAACCCTAACCCTAACCCCCTAACCCTTTCTAATTTTTACACTTGTACCCACAGCAGTGGTATTTTTGTATATATGTTCATATGTTCAATATGCATCACCTCGGGGCACATCAAACTCTTTGTTCTTCCATTGTGTCTTCTGGCTGTTTTGATGTGTGGTTCATTTGTACAGTGGTTTTTTGCACAGCATTTCGGCCACTGCTGCCTCGGCCTTCTTGGTCAGCCCATGTTTGGTTTGGATGCACTGCAGTTTTTAGGGGTCAATGTTCCACTTTTCATGCTCCTGTGTGCTCTGGGCTCTCATGCTGTAGGTGATTGCAGCCTCCTTTATTTTATGGGGTTATTACTAATATTGTATGTTGTCACTCACCTTGTGACCACTGCACTGTGCTTTCATGAGTATCTTTATAATTTTGGATTAATTTTCTTTATATCAGCGTAGTAATATGTGATGGTGTGTGTGAGTGTCTGACATGGTCTGATAGTGTGGGGCGGGATGGACAATTTCATACAGCCTTACCAGGTTAATTGAGCCCTAACCTTAACCAATCCGACCCTCTGACCTAAACCTAACCAATCAGGACATTATAATTACTGTAATTGATATACACTGAGTGTTAATTTCAAATTGATCTGGCACTACAATTAAATTGTTAAAAAACTACAAAATGACTACCCACTAGAGGGCGCCACTGGAGGATTTCTCACTTCCCAGGTGGTGGGAGGGGTCAAGGGTCATAGAAGTTGCTGACTTCCTGTCCCGCTCTCAGACCTTGTTTTCGCTCGTCTTTGGACAACAGAACTCAACGCACAGTAAGAATTTTATGCCTGAAGAAGGTCTTTTTAAAGACCGAAACGTTGCATTACTGCAAGATTATTATTATATATATTTTTTTATTTTATAATAATAAAACCTTGCAAACGGACCATCACGACTCGCGCTTTTTTACTTTTTCACTGTTTAGCTTAGTTTTGAAGTGCTAGCTAGCTGTCTTCCCGACACTGCCACACACTGAAAAACCTGCTGAACACCGCAAACATGACGCACCGAGGAGAGGAGGACTGGACGCGGGTCCACTACCGACGCGGACGGATGCAGCAGCGGGGCCGCTCGCCACCTTCACGGGTCAGACAGAGCCCGTATTCCCGCCGCTACCATGAGCCGCGGCAGCCTCCCCGCTCCTACGCAGCGGCCGTCAGGGCCCCGCCAGCTACGCGGACCTACCGCCGCGAGCCCCCGCGCCGAGAGGACCATCGCGGACCGCCAGTCCATCACCGCCGCGGACCTCCACCGGTCCGAACCAGGACCGACTTCTCCAGACGCAGCAACAGGTACGAGGGGTTCAATAGAGCGACCCGAGGGCAACGCGGCACAGGCGACCCTCCGCCGTCTGACCCAGACTTTACCTTAAGAACCAGAGTGCTTTACAGACTGATCAAAGCTAAACACCACCTTAGCAATGTCATGGCACCAGAACCACCCAACTCCATCACTAAAATGACCCACAATCTGGCCACTGTTATCAAACCGGCGGCTCCAAACGCCACGACCCTGTCACTCATTGACGGTAACGCCAGAAACTGGGCCTACAACACACTACTGATACTCAGGGACCACTACAGGGACTGCATTCAGACGGACCTGCAGATACTGGTAGAGTTAGAAGTGACTGACTGGCGAGAGAACTTTGAGGTGGCCTCAGCCTGGGCCAGACGCCATTTTGGGCGCAGACTGCACCAAGATACGCTGGATGACACGCAGGTGCTCCTGATCCAGCGCCTCTCCAGAGCCCCACCGGCTCACGCCGAGCCTGACCCGCCAGCTCACCCTCCCGCAGCAGCACACGCAGTAGTAGTGGACCCGACCTTAACGGTGGCCAGCACCACACAGACAGACAACGCACAGCCCCCACACACACACAGACTCAGACGGCGACAGCTCTGCCCCCCGGGCCGGTTGGCATTCAACCTGGGACTGCTCAGACTCTACGGCCACCGATGGACCCACCTTCTACGCCGGCGGCTCCGCCGCCCACACCAGCAGCTCCAGAACCTGCTCAACCACCTGCCGCCACCCAGCCTCCACACCGGCCGCCTGCAGCGCAGCGGAACCCACCGCCAGCTCGTCAGCTCAGCGTGACAGCGGAGGTACACGCCCCACCTGCAGTGGACCTCCTCCTGCCAGACATCTCAACACCGGCCGGACCTGGTCTCCTCTCCAAGGCCACGATGACGGAGCAGAGGACGGACGGGCCCACGGATCCTCAGTCTCCTCCTTTCCTCCCTTCTCTCCCTCCTGACTTTCTCTCCTCTCCCCTCACCTGTCTGTCTGCACCTGTCCTCCCTCCCTCTCTCTCTCCTTCCTCTGGGATCGTCCCTGACACGCAGCTGGAGCCCAAGGAGCAGAGACCCAAACGCACTGCGAGGCGCCGGAGCGTGGCCCCCAGCTCACCTCAGCCTCCAGCTCCTCCTGAGGACCCCAGCGCCACGGCTGATGAGGTAATCGTAGTGGAGGCATCTCCACAGGTTGCACCTCTGCCTCCTGCCCCAAAACCTGCTTTGGGGCCTGTTCAGAGACAGCTGACCTTTGACCCACCTGCAGCTGCAACAGCAGCAAACACACCGGTACGTCGCCCCACACGACACATTAACACCACCAGGAAAATGAAAGAGTGGTGCCTGTCAGCCAGGAGCAAGTGGCTGATTATTGGGGATTCAAATGTTGCCAGGTTTCCCCCTTTCCAGTGCCCTGACCTGCAAATAGACAGCTTCCCTGGGGCCACGTTCAGGCACGCAGAAGCCATTTTGGCTAGAACCAATGTGTCTGCAAACATTGAAAAACTGGTGCTCTCTTTTGGGGTTAATAACAGGGCACAAAAAACAATGACTACTGTTAAACAGGTACAGAGAGCAATCAGGATGGCGAAGCTGGCTTTTCCCCAGGCCACAGTCATGGTGCCGGAGATTAATTTCTCCAGACACCTACCTCACGCAGAGCAGGAGAACCTCAGACAGCTGAACCACTATCTCACTAACAATCAGCTGTTTATCCCTGCTCTCCCAAGGAACGACTTCACCACCGAGAGAGACGGCATCCACTGGTCTCACTCCACGGCCCAGCACATGCTGGACCACTGGCTGGAGTCGTTAAAGTAGGTACCCCCGTGAACACACGTCCTCAGACGGGGGGAAAAAATGTAATTAACCTGTGCCAGAATTTTAAATTGTCTGCAGCCCAGTCTGCTCTACTCAGCAGGGGTCTAAATTTCATTCCCTCAATTAGCAGCAACCCGGACTTCAAAAAACAAATCAGATATGACATCCAACAGTACCACAGACGACTCAAATTAGCGACTTACTTTGCACACAGACCCGACACAGACCGCCCACTGTTCACCCCTAAATCGCAGTGGGTTCCCCCTAAGGGCAAATTACCCCCCGAAATTGAAACACTCATTCGGACGGACTTACAGCACTTCCAGGACCACTTCAGACTGGGCTGGGTCCCTCAGAACTTGAACAAATTTGAATTTGAAGCACTAGATCAATTACGACACAACAAAGACATTGTCATCAAACCAGCGGATAAGGGCAGTGCAATAGTCATTATGGACAGAGAACAATACCTGTGGGAGGGATACAGACAGTTACTGGACACGACTTACTACTCCAAATTAAAGAAACCCATCTACATGGACACAATCCCAACAATCGACAAGATCATACAATCATTACATGACAAAAAATTCATTAATCACAAACAAAAACTGTACCTGATGGGAGACAGCGAACCCCGACCTAGACTCTTTTACATGCTGCCTAAAATCCACAAACCCCCTGCTGGGTGGAGCAGACCCGGGGAAATCCCTCCTGGGAGACCCATCGTGTCCGACTGTAGCAGTGAGACCTATCACACAGCTGAGTTCATAGATCACTATCTCAATCCTCTTTCGATTAGACATGCCAGCTACATCAAAGACACATATGATTTTGTGGAAAGAATTAAACAGATTCACATACCCCCTACGGCATTTTTATTTACTATGGACATCGATAGTTTATACACAATATTGTCATTTCAGAAGGCATTCAGGCAGTGAAAAATATATTTTTAAAGTACCCAGACGCAAAAAGACCAGACAGAGAGTTGCTGCAGCTCCTTGAGATAAATTTGACCAAAAATGATTTTGAATTTAACGGACAATTTTTCCTCCAAATTAAAGGCACAGCCATGGGCAAGAAATTTGCACCTGCTTACGCCAATATTTTCATGGCACAGTGGGAAACAGCTGCACTCAACTCCTGTCCCAAAAGGCCACTTTATTATTATAGATACCTGGATGATATTTGGGGAATTTGGCCCTACTCGAGAGAGGATTTTGATAGTTTTGTGACCACCCTGAACAACCACAATCCATCCATTTCACTTAAATTTTGTATTAGCCAGACTGCTGTGGATTTCCTTGACACAACCACCTTCAAGGGCCCAGATTTTGTGTCCACCCTCAGGCTTGATCTCAAGGTTTTCTTCAAAGAAACAGACACACATGCCTTGCTACACAAATCCAGTTTCCATCCAAAACACACATTCGCGGGATTAATAAAGTCACAACTTCTGAGATTCCACAGAATTTGTACTAGAGTAGAGGATTTCAAAGGAGCCACAAAAGTGCTGTTCTCAGCTCTGGCCAACAGAGGGTACTGTAGGTCCTTCTTACGCAGAGCTGTGAAAACCTTTCAGCACCCTAAAGTTGTCAATACTGACTCTCTCCTCCCTGTTATCACTACCTATTCCCCAGCAGCAGTAAAGCTTATTAGGGCACTCAAAAACAATTTCCACCATTTGACATCCACCACCCAGCTGTTACAGAACCATAGACTCATCGCTGCATACAGGAAAAACAAAAATCTGCAAGACACTTTAGTCAAGGCCAAGCTGGCAGCAACTACTCACTCTAGATCCATAGGACACGGAGAATTTTTTAGGCACCACCCCTGGGTGCTGAATCCACACAACAACAATGTTTTTCCTACACATAGGCAGGGCAGTGTTCATTCCAGGAATTGTGTATATTTAATTAGATGCAGACGGTGCAACATACAGTATGTTGGTGAGACAGGGAACACACTCTTGACCAGGTTCACACAACACAGGTATAACATTGGGAGGAAGAAAGACACACACATCCCACTGGTCAAACATTTTATTGAGCATGGCTGGTCCCAGCTCACTGCACTGATCCTGCAGTGTAACCCCAGGTGGTCCACAGCTCAGAGACGGCGTGAGGAGAGGCTCTGGATTCACCGTCTGGGCACTTTGATTCCAGGAGGCCTCAATGAGAGGTAAGGGCCGAGAGCTAGCGGGCAGCCGATGGCCTGTGCACTCAATGTCGCCGCCTTCGGCGTCGACATTTCAATTTTTTCTTCCCTAACCGGCCCGCGCCTCGCTGCCTGCTGCTCTGATGCCCTCCTCTCAGCGGGGCTCTCCGCCACAATTTTTACACCTGTCCTCCCGACAGGGCTCTTTCTAATTTTTACACTTGTACCCACAGCAGTGGTATTTTTGTATATATGTTCATATGTTCAATATGCATCACCTCGGGGCACATCAAACTCTTTGTTCTTCCATTGTGTCTTCTGGCTGTTTTGATGTGTGGTTCATTTGTACAGTGGTTTTTTGCACAGCATTTCGGCCACTGCTGCCTCGGCCTTCTTGGTCAGCCCATGTTTGGTTTGGATGCACTGCAGTTTTTAGGGTCAATGTTCCACTTTTCATGCTCCTGTGTGCTCTGGGCTCTCATGCTGTAGATGATTGCAGCCTCCTTTATTTTATGGGGTTATTACAATATTGTATGTTGTCACTCACCTTGTGACCACTGCACTGTGCTTTCATGAGTATCTTTATAATTTTGGATTAATTTTCTTTATATCAGCGTAGTAATATGTGATGGTGTGTGTGAGTGTCTGACATGGTCTGATAGTGTGGGGCGGGATGGACAATTTCATACAGCCTTACCAGGTTAATTGAGCCCTAACCTTAACCAATCCGACCCTCTGACCTAAACCTAACCAATCAGGACATTATAATTACTGTAATTGATATACACTGAGTGTTAATTTCAAATTGATCTGGCACTACAATTAATTCATGTTAAAAACTACAAAATGACTACCCACTAGGGGGCGCCACTGGAGGATTTCTCACTTCCCAGGCGGTGGGAGGGGTCAAGGGTCATAGAAGTTGCTGACTTCCTGTCCCGCTCTCAGACCTTGTTTTCGCTCGTCTTTGGACAACAGAACTCAACGCACAGTAAGAATTTTATGCCTGAAGAAGGTCTTTTTAAAGACCGAAACGTTGCATTACTGCAAGATTATTATATATATTTTTTTTTTTATAATAATAAAACCTTGCAAACGGACCATCACGACTCGCGCTTTTTTTACTTTTTCACTGTTTAGCTTAGTTTTGAAGTGCTAGCTAGCTGTCTTCCCGACACTGCCACACACTGAAAAACCTGCTGAACACCGCAAACATGACGCACCGAGGAGAGGAGGACTGGACGCGGGTCCACTACCGACGCGGACGGATGCAGCAGCGGGGCCGCTCGCCACCTTCACGGGTCAGACAGAGCCCGTATTCCCGCCGCTACCACGAGCCGCGGCAGCCTCCCCGCTCCTACGCAGCGGCCGTCAGGGCCCCGCCAGCTACGCGGACCTACCGCCGCGAGCCCCCGCGCCGAGAGGACCATCGCGGACCGCCAGTCCATCACCGCCGCGGACCTCCACCGGTCCGAACCAGGACCGACTTCTCCAGACGCAGCAACAGGTACGAGGGGTTCAATAGAGCGACCCGAGGGCAACGCGGCACAGGCGACCCTCCGCCGTCTGACCCAGACTTTACCTTAAGAACCAGAGTGCTTTACAGACTGATCAAAGCTAAACACCACCTTAGCAATGTCATGGCACCAGAACCACCCAACTCCATCACTAAAATGACCCACAATCTGGCCACTGTTATCAAACCGGCGGCTCCAAACGCCACGACCCTGTCACTCATTGACGGTAACGCCAGAAACTGGGCCTACAACACACTACTGATACTCAGGGACCACTACAGGGACTGCATTCAGACGGACCTGCAGATACTGGTAGAGTTAGAAGTGACTGACTGGCGAGAGAACTTTGAGGTGGCCTCAGCCTGGGCCAGACGCCATTTTGGGCGCAGACTGCACCAAGATACGCTGGATGACACGCAGGTGCTCCTGATCCAGCGCCTCTCCAGAGCCCCACCGGCTCACGCCGAGCCTGACCCGCCAGCTCACCCTCCCGCAGCAGCACACGCAGTAGTAGTGGACCCGACCTTAACGGTGGCCAGCACCACACAGACAGACAACGCACAGCCCCCCACACACACAGACTCAGACGGCGACAGCTCTGCCCCCCGGGCCGGTTGGCATTCAACCTGGGACTGCTCAGACTCTACGGCCACCGATGGACCCACCTTCTACGCCGGCGGCTCCGCCGCCCACACCAGCGGCTCCAGAACCTGCTCAACCACCTGCCGCCACCCAGCCTCCACACCGGCCGCCTGCAGCGCAGCGGAACCCACCGCCAGCTCGTCAGCTCAGCGTGACAGCGGAGGTACACGCCCCACCTGCAGTGGACCTCCTCCTGCCAGACATCTCAACACCGGCCGGACCTGGTCTCCTCTCCAAGGCCACGATGACGGAGCAGAGGACGGACGGGCCCACGGATCCTCAGTCTCCTCCTTTCCTCCCTTCTCTCCCTCCTGACTTTCTCTCCTCTCCCCTCACCTGTCTGTCTGCACCTGTCCTCCCTCCCTCTCTCTCTCCTTCCTCTGGGATCGTCCCTGACACGCAGCTGGAGCCCAAGGAGCAGAGACCCAAACGCACTGCGAGGCGCCGGAGCGTGGCCCCCAGCTCACCTCAGCCTCCAGCTCCTCCTGAGGACCCCAGCGCCACGGCTGATGAGGTAATCGTAGTGGAGGCATCTCCACAGGTTGCACCTCTGCCTCCTGCCCCAAAACCTGCTTTGGGGCCTGTTCAGAGACAGCTGACCTTTGACCCACCTGCAGCTGCAACAGCAGCAAACACACCGGTACGTCGCCCCACACGACACATTAACACCACCAGGAAAATGAAAGAGTGGTGCCTGTCAGCCAGGAGCAAGTGGCTGATTATTGGGGATTCAAATGTTGCCAGGTTTCCCCCTTTCCAGTGCCCTGACCTGCAAATAGACAGCTTCCCTGGGGCCACGTTCAGGCACGCAGAAGCCATTTTGGCTAGAACCAATGTGTCTGCAAACATTGAAAAACTGGTGCTCTCTTTTGGGGTTAATAACAGGGCACAAAAAACAATGACTACTGTTAAACAGGTACAGAGAGCAATCAGGATGGCGAAGCTGGCTTTTCCCCAGGCCACAGTCATGGTGCCGGAGATTAATTTCTCCAGACACCTACCTCACGCAGAGCAGGAGAACCTCAGACAGCTGAACCACTATCTCACTAACAATCAGCTGTTTATCCCTGCTCTCCCAAGGAACGACTTCACCACCGAGAGAGACGGCATCCACTGGTCTCACTCCACGGCCCAGCACATGCTGGACCACTGGCTGGAGTCGTTAAAGTAGGTACCCCCGTGAACACACGTCCTCAGACGGGGGGAAAAAATGTAATTAACCTGTGCCAGAATTTTAAATTGTCTGCAGCCCAGTCTGCTCTACTCAGCAGGGGTCTAAATTTCATTCCCTCAATTAGCAGCAACCCGGACTTCAAAAAACAAATCAGATTGACATCCAACAGTACCACAGACGACTCAAATTAGCGACTTACTTTGCACACAGACCCGACACAGACCGCCCACTGTTCACCCCTAAATCGCAGTGGGTTCCCCCTAAGGGCAAATTACCCCCCGAAATTGAAACACTCATTCGGACGGACTTACAGCACTTCCAGGACCACTTCAGACTGGGCTGGGTCCCTCAGAACTTGAACAAATTTGAATTTGAAGCACTAGATCAATTACGACACAACAAAGACATTGTCATCAAACCAGCGGATAAGGGCAGTGCAATAGTCATTATGGACAGAGAACAATACCTGTGGGAGGGATACAGACAGTTACTGGACACGACTTACTACTCCAAATTAAAGAAACCCATCTACATGGACACAATCCCAACAACCGACAAGATCATACAATCATACATGACAAAAAATTCATTAATCACAAACAAAAACTGTACCTGATGGGAGACAGCGAACCCCGACCTAGACTCTTTTACATGCTGCCTAAAATCCACAAACCCCCTGCTGGGTGGAGCAGACCCGGGGAAATCCCTCCTGGGAGACCCATCGTGTCCGACTGTAGCAGTGAGACCTATCACACAGCTGAGTTCATAGACCACTATCTCAATCCTCTTTCGATTAGACATGCCAGCTACATCAAAGACACATATGATTTTGTGGAAAGAATTAAACAGATTCACATACCCCCTATGGCATTTTTATTTACTATGGACATCGATAGTTTATACACAAATATTGTCATTTCAGAAGGCATTCAGGCAGTGAAAAATATATTTTTAAAGTACCCAGACGCCAAAAGACCAGACAGAGAGTTGCTGCAGCTCCTTGAGATAAATTTGACCAAAAATGATTTTGAATTTAACGGACAATTTTTCCTCCAAATTAAAGGCACAGCCATGGGCAAGAAATTTGCACCTGCTTACGCCAATATTTTCATGGCACAGTGGGAAACAGCTGCACTCAACTCCTGTCCCAAAAGGCCACTTTATTATTATAGATACCTGGATGATATTTGGGGAATTTGGCCCTACTCGAGAGAGGATTTTGATAGTTTTGTGACCACCCTGAACAACCACAATCCATCCATTTCACTTAAATTTTGTATTAGCCAGACTGCTGTGGATTTCCTTGACACAACCACCTTCAAGGGCCCAGATTTGTGTCCACCCTCAGGCTTGATCTCAAGGTTTTCTTCAAAGAAACAGACACACATGCCTTGCTACACAAATCCAGTTTCCATCCAAAACACACATTCGCGGATTAATAAAGTCACAACTTCTGAGATTCCAGAATTTGTACTAGAGTAGAGGATTTCAAAGGAGCCACAAAAGTGCTGTTCTCAGCTCTGGCCAACAGAGGGTACTGTAGGTCCTTCTTGCGCAGAGCTTTGAAAACCTTTCAGCACCCTAAAGTTGTCAATACTGACTCTCTCCTCCCTGTTATCACTACCTATTCCCCAGCAGCAGTAAAGCTTATTAGGACACTCAAAAACAATTTCCACCATTTGACATCCACCACCCAGCTGTTACAGAACCATAGACTCATCGCTGCATACAGGAAAACAAAATCTGCAAGACACTTTAGTGGCCAAGCTGGCAGCAACTACTCACTCTAGATCCATAGGACACGGAGAATTTTTTAGGCACCACCCCTGGGTGCTGAATCCCCACAACAACAATGTTTTTCCTACACATAGGCAGGGTGTTCATTCCAGGAATTGTGTATATTAATTAGATGCAGACGGTAACATCAGTATGTTGGTGAGACAGGGAACACACTCTTGACCAGGTTCACACAACACAGGTATAACATTGGGAGGAAGAAAGACACACACATCCCACTGGTCAACATTTTATTGAGCATGGCTGGTCCCAGCTCACTGCACTGATCCTGCAGTGTAACCCCAGGTGGTCCACAGCTCAGAGACGGCGGGAGGAGAGGCTCTGGATTCACCGTCTGGGCACTTTGATTCCAGGAGGCCTCAATGAGAAGTGAGGGCTAAGAGCTAGCGGGCAGCCGATGGCCTGTGCACTCAATGTCGCCGCCTTCGGCGTCGACATTTCAATTTTTTCTTCCCTAACCGGCCCGCGCCTCGCTGCCTGCTGCTCTGATGCCCTCCTCTCAGCGGGGCTCTCCGCCACAATTTTTACACCTGTCCTCCGACAGGGCTCTTTAATTTTTACACTTGTACCCACAGCAGTGGTATTTTTGTATATATGTTCATATGTTCAATATGCATCACCTCGGGGCACATCAAACTCTTTGTTCTTCCATTGTGTCTTCTGGCTGTTTTGATGTGTGGTTCATTTGTACAGTGGTTTTTTGCACAGCATTTCGGCCACTGCTGCCTCGGCCTTCTTGGTCAGCCCATGTTTGGTTTGGATGCACTGCAGTTTTTAGGGTCAATGTTCCACTTTTCATGCTCCTGTGTGCTCTGGGCTCTCATGCTGAGAGATTGCAGCCTCCTTTATTTTATGGGGTTATTACAAATATTGTATGTGTCACTCACCTTGTGACCACTGCACTGTGCTTTCATGAGTTCTTTATAATTTTGGATTAATTTTCTTTATATCAGCGTAGTAATCTGTGATGGTGTGTGTGAGTGTCTGACATGGTCTGATAGTGTGGGGCGGGATGGACAATTTCATACAGCCTTACCAGGTTTAATTGAGCCCTAACCTTAACCATCCGACCCTCTGACCTAAACCTAACCAATCAGGACATTATAATTACTGTAATTGATATACACTGAGTGTTAATTTCAAATTGATCTGGCACTACAATTAATTCATGTTAAAAACTACAAAATGACTACCCACTAGGGGGCGCCACTGGAGGATTTCTCACTTCCCAGGCGGTGGAGGGGTCAAGGGTCATAGAAGTTGCTGACTTCCTGTCCCGCTCTCAGACCTTGTTTTCGCTCGTCTTTGGACAACAGAACTCAACGCACAGTAAGATTTTATGCCTGAAGAAGGTCTTTTTAAAGACCGAAACGTTGCATTACTGCAAGATTATTATTATATATTTTTTATTTTTAATAAAACCTTGCAAACGACCATCACGACTCGCTTTTTTTACTTTTTCACTGTTTAGCTTAGTTTTGAAGTGCTAGCTAGCTGTCTTCCGACACTGCCACACACTGAAAAACCTGCTGAACACCGCAAACATGACGCACCGAGGAGAGAGGACTGGACGCGGGTCCACTACCGACGCGGACGGATGCAGCAGCGGGGCCGCTCGCCACCTTCACGGGTAAGACAGAGCCCGTATTCCCGCCGCTACCACGAGCCGCGGCAGCCTCCCCGCTCCTACGCAGCGGCCGTCAGGGCCCCGCCAGCTACGCGGACCTACCGCCGCGAGCCCCCGCGCCGAGAGGACCATCGCGGACCGCCAGTCCATCACCGCCGCGGACCTCCACCGGTCCGAACCAGGACCGACTTCTCCAGACGCAGCAACAGGTACGAGGGGTTCAATAGAGCGACCCGAGGGCAACGCGGCACAGGCGACCCTCCGCCGTCTGACCCAGACTTTACCTTAAGAACCAGAGTGCTTACAGACTGATCAAAGCTAAACACCACCTTAGCAATGTCATGGCACCAGAACCACCCAACTCCATCACTAAGATGACCCACAATCTGGCCACTGTTATCAAACCGGCGGCTCCAAACGCCACGACCCTGTCACTCATTGACGGTAACGCCAGAAACTGGGCTTACAACACACTGCTGATACTCAGGGACCACTACAGGGACTGCATTCAGACGGACCTGCAGATACTGGTAGAGTTAGAAGTGACTGACTGGCGAGAGAACTTTGAGGTGGCCTCAGCCTGGGCCAGACGCCATTTTGGGCGCAGACTGCACCAAGATACGCTGGATGACACCAGGTGCTCCTGATCCAGCGCCTCTCCAGAGCCCCACCGGCTCACGCCGAGCCTGACCCGCCAGCCACCCTCCCGCAGCCACACGCAGTAGTAGTGGACCCGACCTTAACGGTGGCCAGCACCACACAGACAGACAACGCACAGCCCCCCACACACACAGACTCAGACGGCGACAGCTCTGCCCCCCGGGCCGGTTGGCATTCAACCTGGGACTGCTCAGACTCTACGGCCACCGTGGACCCACCTTCTACGCGGCGGCTCCGCCCACACCAGCGGCTCCAGAACCTGCTCAACCACCTGCCGCCACCCAGCCTCCACACCGGCCGCCTGCAGCGCAGCGGAACCCACCGCCAGCTCGTCAGCTCAGCGTGACAGCGGAGGTACACGCCCCACCTGCAGTGGACCTCCTCCTGCCAGACATCTCAACACCGGCCGGACCGTCTCCTCTCCAAGGCCACGATGACGGAGCAGGGACGGACGGGCCCACGGATCCTCAGTCTCCTCCTTTCCTCCCTTCTCTCCCTCCTGACTTTCTCTCCTCTCCCCTCACCTGTCTGTCTGCACCTGTCCTCCCTCCCTCTCTCTCTCCTTCCTCTGGGATCGTCCCTGACACGCAGCTGGAGCCCAAGGAGCAGAGACCCAAACGCACTGCGAGGCGCCGGAGCGTGGCCCCCAGCTCACCTCAGCCTCCAGCTCCTCCTGAGGACCCCACGCCACGTGATGAGGTAATCGTAGTGGAGGCATCTCCACAGGTAGCACCTCTGCCTCCTGCCCCAAAACCTGCTTTGGGGCCTGTTCAGAGACAGCTGACCTTTGACCCACCTGCAGCTGCAACAGCAGCAAACACACCGGTACGTCGCCCCACACCACAAACACCACCAGGAAAATGAAGAGTGGTGCCTGTCAGCCAGGAGCAAGTGGCTGATTATTGGGGATTCAAATGTTGCCAGGTTTCCCCCTTTCCAGTGCCCTGACCTGCAAATAGACAGCTTCCCTGGGGCCACGTTCAGGCACGCAGAAGCCATTTTGGCTAGAACCAATGTCTGCAAACATTGAAAAACTGGTGCTCTCTTTGGGGTTAATAACAGGGCACAAAAACAATGACTACTGTTAAACAGGTACAGAGAGCAATCAGGATGGCGAAGCTGGCTTTTCCCCAGGCCACAGTCATGGTGCCGGAGATTAATTTCTCCAGACACCTACCTCACGCAGAGCAGGAGAACCTCAGACAGCTGAACCACTATCTCACTAACAATCAGCTGTTTATCCCTGCTCTCCCAAGGAACGACTTCACCACCGAGAGAGACGGCATCCACTGGTCTCACTCCACGGCCCAGCACATGCTGGACCACTGGCTGGAGTCGTTAAAGTAGGTACCCCCGTGAACACACGTCCTCAGACGGGGGGAAAAAATGTAATTAACCTGTGCCAGAATTTTAAATTGTCTGCAGCCCAGTCTGCTCTACTCAGCAGGGGTCTAAATTTCATTCCCTCAATTAGCAGCAACCCGGACTTCAAAAACAAATCAGATTGACATCCAACAGTACCACAGACGACTCAAATTAGCGACTTACTTTGCACACAGACCCACACAGACCGCCCACTGTTCACCCCTAAATCGCAGTGGGTTCCCCCTAAGGGCAAATTACCCCCCGAAATTGAAACACTCATTCGGACGGACTTACAGCACTTCCAGGACCACTTCAGACTGGGCTGGGTCCCTCAGAACTTGAACAAATTTGAATTTGAAGCACTAGATCAATTACGACACAACAAAGACATTGTCATCAAACCAGCGGATAAGGGCAGTGCAATAGTCATTATGGACAGAGAACAATACCTGTGGGAGGGATACAGACAGTTACTGGACACGACTTACTACTCCAAATTAAAGAAACCCATCTACATGGACCAATCCCAACACCGCAAGATCAACAATCATTACATGACAAAAAATTCATTAATCACAAACAAAAACTGTACCTGATGGGAGACAGCGAACCCCGACCTAGACTCTTTTACATGCTGCCTAAAATCCACAAACCCCCTGCTGGGTGGAGCAGACCCGGGGAAATCCCTCCTGGGAGACCCATCGTGTCCGACTGTAGCAGTGAGACCTATCACACAGCTGAGTTCATAGATCACTATCTCAATCCTCTTTCGATTAGACATGCCAGCTACATCAAAGACACTATGATTTTGTGGAAAGAATTAAACAGATTCACATACCCCCTACGGCATTTTTATTTACTATGGACATCGATAGTTTATACACAATATTGTCATTTCAGAAGGCATTCAGGCAGTGAAAAATATATTTTTAAAGTACCCAGACGCAAAAAGACCAGACAGAGAGTTGCTGCAGCTCCTTGAGATAAATTTGACCAAAAATGATTTTGAATTTAACGGACAATTTTTCCTCCAAATTAAAGGCACAGCCATGGGCAAGAAATTTGCACCTGCTTACGCCAATATTTTCATGGCACAGTGGGAAACAGCTGCACTCAACTCCTGTCCCAAAAGGCCACTTTATTATTATAGATACCTGGATGATATTTGGGGAATTTGGCCCTACTCGAGAGAGGATTTTGATAGTTTTGTGACCACCCTGAACAACCACAATCCATCCATTCACTTAAATTTTGTATTAGCCAGACTGCTGTGGATTTCCTTGACACAACCACCTTCAAGGGCCCAGATTTTGTGTCCACCCTCAGGCTTGATCTCAAGGTTTTCTTCAAAGAAACAGACACACATGCCTTGCTACACAAATCCAGTTTCCATCCAAAACACACATTCGCGGGATTAATAAAGTCACAACTTCTGAGATTCCAGAATTTGTACTAGAGTAGAGGATTTCAAAGGAGCCACAAAAGTGCTGTTCTCAGCTCTGGCCAACAGAGGTACTGTAGGTCCTTCTTACGCAGCTGCTGAAAACCTTTCAGCACCCTAAGTTGTCAATACTGACTCTCTCCTCCCTGTTATCACTACCTATTCCCCAGCAGCAGTAAAGCTTATCAGGACACTCAAAAACAATTTCCACCATTTGACATCCACCACCCAGCTGTTACAGAACCATAGACTCATCGCTGCATACAGGAAAAACAAAATCTGCAAGACACTTTAGTTAAGGCCAAGCTGGCAGCAACTACTCACTCTAGATCCATAGGACACGGAGAATTTTTTAGGCACCCCTGGGTGCTGAATCCCACACAACAATGTTTTTCCTACACATAGGCATGGCAGTGTTCATCCAGAATTGTGTATTTAATTAGATGCAGACGGTCAACATACAGTATGTTGGTGAGACAGGGAACACCACTCTTGACCAGGTTCACACAACACAGGTATACATTGGGAGGAAGAAAGACACCACATCCCACTGGTCAAACATTTTATTGAGCATGGCTGGTCCCAGCTCACTGCACTGATCCTGCAGTGTAACCCCAGGTGGTCCACAGCTCAGAGACGGCGGGAGGAGAGGCTCTGGATTCACCGTCTGGGCACTTTGATTCCAGGAGGCCTCAATGAAAGTGAGGGCTAAGAGCTAGCGGGCAGCCGATGGCCTGTGCACTCAATGTCGCCGCCTTCGGCGTCGACATTTCAATTTTTCTTCCCTAACCCTAACCCTAACCCTAACAACA
>NW_024041567.1:0-6445 GCF_014851395.1 Micropterus salmoides | reverse complement strand
CCTCACTGTAAGACCACCAACAGGAATAGCCCAAGATTTATATAATACAATGATATGGAATAGTTGCAAAATCTAAATCTGCGTAATCGCGCTGAAAAAGTACTTGGTAAACTTTGTGGAAATGCAGCATATGCTCTTGAAAACTGGAAGTCAGGCAAACAAGAGGCGAGAAATGAGTATTGAGTCCCTGAGTGTGAAATCAAAAGACTGGAAAGGGAAAAGGGCGGCAACCCACACAAAGAAAAGAGGAACACGGGAAACACACAGAGAATGGATCAGCATCTCATTTGGGATGGGCCAGGGGACTAATGAACTACCTCATCGCTTACTCCCCTAACCCGTCGCCCCTTCACCCTGTTGTGTCCCTCCTGCAACGAATAGGGTGATGTAAGAGGGCAAGGGGGCCCAGACACACAGGAAGCGCAGTGTAAACAACAAGCACTGACTTCATGCCAAACCAGGCTCTGCGTGTGTGTTTAGAAACCAAAGTTTTCATTAGACGCTGGGGACCATGATTTTAAATAGGAACTGAGATAAACATCATTCAATTATGCACACAAACTTGATACTTGGTTACTTCTAGCTAGGGCTGCATGATCAATTATTCTATTGATTATGTTTAAAATCAAGCTTTTAGTGTACAAATTGTAAAAACAAAAATGCTCATCAAAATTTCCAGAGCCCCAGGTGAGATTGCTTGTTAGTTAATCAACAGTGCAAACCCCAAAGATAATAAATTAACAATGATATGAAAATGACGTTACAACCAAATAATTTTGGTACTTTTGCCTGAAAAAACAACATATATATAATCGCTAATCGTACTTCTTGTCAATTGATTTGATGTCAAATACGATAACGACAAAACTGAGAAAACAAGGACAGAGTTAAACCTGCAACTAACAACCATTTTTATTATCAATCCATCTGCCGACGTATTACCTTGATTGATCAGTAATCATTTAGCCTATAACAAATACCAGAAAATATTAAATAATGTTTTCCCAGAGCTTAAGACGATATCATCAAATGTCTTTTTATTTGAGCAACAGTCCAAGACCTAGTATTTACCATCTCATGAGTGAAATAATAGCAACAAATGATCACAACTGAGAGGCTTGAACCAGAGAATATTTGGCATTTTTGCTTGGAAGATGACAATCAGTTAATTCTGTTCTAAACTGACGCAATAAAAAGGACAGATCAAATATTTCTGATGCCGAGTGATGAATCAGGCTACAACTAATATCTGCTTAATAAAGACAAAAGTGATTCTGCATACCAATCAAGAGGGTTGAAGACAGAAGTCAGTATTCCTTCATGGCATGTCAATTGGTCGGTGACTACTGATGTCTCTGTCAGTGACTGAAACAGCTTTCATCCCATCACCTGGCCCAGTCTGAGGACAATGCCTGGCATTTAGCTGCTGCTACTCTTTTCTGCATTGGTGTATAAGACAAAGCCACCACGCAGATGAAAGGTTCCACTTATCTGAACTAGCAGAGGCTCCTTGGGGATCCTGCCTCCACTACCGCCACCAACACGCTCCAACAAAAATGGATAAGTAACCTAGACATTCTGACCAGTGGTGGGGGAAGCAGGGAAGAACCGCCAAACTCAAGCTTTTCTCAATGACATCACAGGACGAGGAGGGATTTCGGGGCCGCACAAGCTGCCATTCATAACTGGAATCTGTATATCGGCACGCCAGCGTGTCGCATCTGGCAACATGCTCCACGTCCCCTTTTGGGGGTTGGGAAGTGACAGCGTGATCTAATTCTCACTGGTCTCAATTATGGGGTTTTCTGCTCCCCCGTCACAGTCAAGAACCAATTTTAGTCCAAACAGGATGTAAACCATTTGTGCTAGTTTTGGAAGAGTGTAATCTTTTACAAATTAGTTTGCAATGCCCCCATATGCTGAAATCTTATTGACCAGAGGAAGAATGCTTCACAGCCTTTAAGAGCAACAGGGTCAAGATTTATAACTGATGCTACGTGATTCAGACTGTGATTAACAGAAAGCTTAGACTTGAATATTTATATTAGGTTAGAAATACATAAAATGGTCTTTAAAAGCTTTGTCTAACTGGTCATTAATACAACTGCAAAGATCTTAGGTACCTGTAATCCCCTATATGAATTTTTTATCTGTGTGGGAGTCTAATTTCCCTCTTTGTAAAGAACTACAGAATTTACCACTATGTGGGAAAATGACTCAGGGCAAATAGAGTGGAGAGCTTCACTACTCTTGAAGCATCAGTGGGATCAGGACCGCACTCTGAAAGAGCTGTGACAGTGTGTGTCCTTGTCTGTGTAGCGCAGAGAGCTGTTGTTAGTCATTTTTTTCCAATGTGGTTATTTTCGTAAACACTACCAATAACAAAACTCAGGCCCGGGAAGTAATCTTGTGTCTGTTCAACGTACAATTACACCCAACAGTTATCATTAACTGGATTTTTGTCTCCCCACACAAAACCCAGAACCTTTCTGCTGGCAAAGGGGTCCAATCATGGGTTTCCTAATCACATGTAACAACAACAAGGACAAATATTCACTCCCACTCCCTCAGTGACAGTTCAAATCAATCAACAACAAAAAAAATACACTGCAATGATCTTATCATTTGCTAGAAAGCAGGCACAAGAACTAAATGAATTGTGAAAATAGACTTAACAAATGGCTCCAGATGACATATGGTACAACTGTGTAGGGATACCAAGATGCGTTTACAGTTTAAGAAGCATGCCCTTTAGCTGAACGTGGACTGGTCTAATATTAGCCGGACAGGTCTGATGACTGGAACTTTCAGGCGACCAGAGAGCGCAGAGCAGCCCGTCTGGGATATTTTCAGACTTGGTGGAGGTGGTAGGAACAAGCAACACTGTCCAACTTCCCTCCCCTTGTCTTTCATCTAGTGTCCCAGTGAGAAGGGAAGTACAGCTGACTGATAATACATTTAGGTCCATGATCAAATTGTATTATTAAAGAGGCATAAAGATTGTAAACAGATTGTAACAGCAAGCTCAGCTGTCTAAAGGAAACAAAATTCACCAACCAGCATCTGTAAAGCTCACTAACATTGTTAATCTCATATCTGCACAAAAAATTGGAAGTGTTTCAAAATTTCACACTATTCCTTCAATCACCCATACGCAGTTTTACTAAACTGGGGAGTTACTATGTTAGATTGCACCAAGTAATTCAACACAAACTTCGTAACACCGTTACTAATCACCAAACTCTGAGCTCTGCCAGGTGGTCCTTGACAAGCCATAGCTAGATCAACTGTATTCTATATCAAAGGGTCTTGTATGAGGAAAACGCCTAAAGGAGCTGAAGAGGTGAAGACAGTTTATACATTGCAAAGTCATCCTTCAAACGCATTCTCTAAAAGCCCGACATGTTCTTGGGGCAATATGTGAAATCTTTGGCCCATTTTAGAGGCTAATATAGCAAGACCACAGCCCCCAGTCATTTTAAGTGTGACTAATCACAAATGTAATGGGGCTTTAGAAAATGAGTGAATTACTCTAGTCATCATCACAATGCATAGTAGAAAACATGAGTTTGCATCAATCAGTTGTCATACATCAGCATTTGAGTGACACTAGCTAGAACATAAGGCAATGGACTAATTATTTACAAGGTGAGACCACACAAACATTCTTTGTTGTAGTGGAGCTACTCTGTGGTTTCAGTTGGTTAGAGGTGGTTCAAGGGTAGGCAAGTTCAACTCTAATTCTATCGGCGTAATCCATGTTTTCAGAATAAACACTGTATATGACAGTTTGTATCCTAATAATTAAAAAACAGGAGGTCCAATTAAAGACCTCACATACAAAAAAACTGAACTAGGTTGTGTCTGTCATTCACCACGTTCACAAAAACAATCATGAACTGTGCCTGTGCGTATTGACCGCTTTCAGTAGCCATTTCCTGGTCGAATACTGAGTGCTGGTTAATGGGAAGGCTGTCTACATTATTTGCCTTACAAGGGTTCTGGGTCAGTGTCTGGATGGTGTGATTTACACCATCTGGGTGCTACAGAGTGGACCAGCACTGACGTGATGCCTCCTCTATGTAAGGAGTTGAGATCTGGAGATGGGCTGTTTTTTCCACCTTTTTCACATTAAGCTACTGCATGTTTTGCCTTCCTCTGGTCTCGGTCTGTCTACACGTCACAGCTTAAGTCCCCTCTCTCATTTGGATTTCTATTTCTTGGGACTGGACTATCTAGCACCAACAGAAAGAAAGGATCATACTTTAAGAAATGCTTCATATCCCGATTCTTGTACAAAGACAACACATAGGAACTATATGGATAATTCATTAAAAGCTCCTATATAATAGAAAAGCAGCTCCCTCTCCTTGTTAGAACAGGGGTAATATGAGCATACTTGTATAAGTGCACCCCTTGAGTAATTGGACAGTGACACAGATTGTGTCTCTGTATGAAACAGTGACTATGCAGTTTGCAAAGTGCCAACTTTCAGCTTGAAACTGAAGACGTTAACATTCATAGGGCAAACAATAATAGAAATTGCCAGTCACCATCACAGTCATGCTGAGAACACTGTTATAAACCAGTATGATGTGAACACCCTCAAACAGCCTTAAAACTGTAACTCAGCTCTTTAACCCAGTCAGTGTTTCATTTTAAATCCAACATGCTAAGTACAGAGGAGCCAAACAACTGGAAATGAACTGCACTGTAGATTCTAAATCAGCAGACCTCCACGCCATAGTGCTGGCATGACTTAAGTCGGTTCTTTGTGACTCAGATGTTTTATTTTCCCTTCTCCCTCCGAACTTCACAGGGACAGGGCCGAGTGCCTTCTATAAAATATGCTGAATGCAGGCTTTGAACATATCTGAAAACATGGGAATTGGGAAGCCCCCACTCTCTTACAGAAACAACATGGCCTGAAATAGCTGTAGAGGAATAATCAATAATCTATACAGCAAAAGAAAGATTATATCTTGCAAAAGAGCGAGGTAACGTATAATAATTCTCAGTCTGCTTTTTAATCCTTTTAGCCATGCATGGAAAATGTCAGTTGATTGACAAAGTAATCGGTGATTGAAGCCACATACACTGAATTAAATGGATTATGCAGGATGGAGCCCACACATAGGTTGGTCTCATTTGCATACAGCACCCAGTACTATAAATGAGATTAAAAACAGCAGGAATGGTGGGATAAATAGAGGCATGTCATTATTTTGTCCTTCTGATACACAAATATTTAGATATTTAATTTCACTGCATAAATGACTTTAACCTTCAAATTTTCTCACCTATAGGACACCACAATTCAAGAGAATACTACACGACGGAGGATGTGGATGACATCATCATCAAGCACATTTTAAACATGAGTGGTTTCACATGTGGCAATTTTGTTTGAGTTAAACATATCTCCTGCAGAACGTGAAAACATCACATCATGGCACACACTTCACCACTGCATTGCTCACAATTAATCCCACACAAAAACAATGTGGGTTGCTTTATTAAGCAGTGAATCTTGGAGGACTTAATTTACTAAACCAGCCCTCTCTTCAAAAATGGGACGCTGTCGCACGTATGCCCCTGATCACATAACTCCTGCGGCTGAAGATGTGAAGCGGTTCAGTATGACTTGACAGCTAAAGCCAGTTGATTCTCCTGTATTACAGGATAGACAAGCGATACACTGTGATTGGTCTCCTGTCAGTCTGCTGAGGCTCCTCATCTTAAACATGGCTGGGGTGAAGCAGCTCAGTGTTTTTTTTTGTTGCTTAAAATGAAGTTTGCAATAACATGCATAATAAATACACCTCAGTATCTCATACTACGTGTACTTCCAGTAAGAATTTAAAGATATGAGCAGTCATGCTATAAAAGGCAAATCTTAAAAAGGAAATAAAAGTTTCTATTCATCTCAGCCGGTTTCAGTTTAGCTGTTCAGGTACGGAGATTAGAAAGGATGACCAAACAGAGCCTTTCTTTATGCCAGTGGCATACAGAAAGAAGGATTAGCAGATCTTCTCCATGAATCTATTTTTTTACACTGCTGGGCCAGACTAGTAACAGCTCCAATCCAGTTTTCAGGCAGGACAGATCAAGTGAGCATTCTTTAGTGTTTCTTTTGTTTAAATATGTTGCTTGAGGATTTTACATGGGCAGCACATCCATCACTAAACATCTCTCAGAGATGTTTAGTGATGGATGTGCCTCTGTTACATAGGCCTGTATCATAAAGGTAAAATCTACTTCAAGAGCAACATGAGATTAAGTGATATTCAGAACTTCATTCTTATCTGATACAGCTGCACAAAAAGAGAAACTATGATCCCAAAGTGACATCAAGCTGGGGAAATGTGCCACTTTGAGTTATGCAAGGAGAGTGTGAAGCTTGATGAGCAGTGTACCACTGATTACTTATCAGATAGCTGGAAAA
>NW_024041566.1:0-19219 GCF_014851395.1 Micropterus salmoides | reverse complement strand
TGGTCTTAAATGCAGAAAAGTCCAAAGTAATGGTATTCACAAACTCAACAACTTCCAGTTACTGCTATAAGCATCTCAACTTTTGAAGGAATTAAATTGAGTTAACAGTTATAATATTTAGGTATAATCGTTGATTGTAAACTGTGTTTAAGAACTCATAATAGCAACCTGGTTTCTAAGCTCAAGATAAAGCTTGGCTTTCTCTACAGATCAAAATGATGCTTATCCATTCGTGCTAGAAAATACCTGGGGACAGTCACTTTTTTCCCCCATACTAGAGTATGGTGATCTGATATATATGAATGCTTCTGCCCAATGCCTACAGAAATTGGATGTTGTGTATCATTGTGCATTGCGTTTTTTCACTGGCTGTAATCTTAGGACACATCATTGTACCCTTTACTATAAAGCTAAATGGCCCTCTCTTTATGCAAGAAGGTACACTCATTGGCTGTGTTTCATCTATAAGGCACTTGGACTAGCTCCTACCTATTTGAGAATCTTTTTACAAGTATTCAAGGCCATTATGGATTACGTTCAAAGGTCGTCCTACACTTGTTGGTCCCCCGTGTCCGAACAGAATTAGGTAAAAAAGCCTACATATTTCTGAAGCACCTTCTGCTCGGAACCTTCTTCAGAACTCGTTGAAATTGACTGCCTTTATTCCTTCTAGACATTTTGTTTCAACTCTTAAGGATATGGAGCAGGTGAACATTGGTCATTGTTGCTGTTTATAAAGTTGTATTCTGCCTTATTCAACACGGGGGCTTGTCTTATACGTATGTGTACTTGATGTCTTTTATATGTTGGAAACTGTTCTTTTATGCTGCGTCTTGGCCAGGTCTCTCTTGCAAAAGATATTTCAATCTCAATGAGACTCACCTGGTTAAATAAAGGTTAAATAAAAAATTTAATTATCTGTAACACAATCTGTTTTGAATTATTATTGTTATTATAGGCAGTGGTGGCAGTAGTAAAAATCATGCTTTACCTTTCTTTTTTGGCCACACTGTGACATTGGCAGGTCCTGAAGCCTGAAGAGAAACCTTCATGTTGACTCCACTGAAGAAGATAACATGGATTTACATTTGCCAGGTTGCCGGAATCACAACTCCAAAGGCATGTTAATGTTCCCCTTTGTCTTCTGGATATGTAAATAGGCCACTGTTTGACAGTTTTGTTGGTGGTTTGAATAACCATATAAATGTTATAACGTGAAGTCAGTGTTATGTTTAAAGCTTGTGCACTGCCCCTGAGAAAAATAAGTGTGCATCTTTAAGTTTCAAGTTTTAAGTTAAGAAAATACCTCATCCAAAATAAAATGTATGCATGTACAATAAAACAACCTAAGCACAGCAAATACTATCCATCTATCTTACTGAAAATCAGCTATCATGCCGGTCCTGCGTCTCTGCTTCCTCACCTTTGAAAGAGCTTCTCTTCCTTGGCTTTGAGGTTTTGTTTGAATCCTCCCTTGGAGTGGTGATCCTGGCATCACAGCTCAGCTTCTTTGGCTTGTAGCAGAACCAAGGCTCGCCTGTACGGAGGTCAGTGTAATTGCACAGCGGCTGCTGAGTTGGACGTAGGCAGACGTTACAGGTAGTGGTTTCAGAAAGAGAGCCTGAACGGAAGAGGCTCTGGAAATAAACCCTGTCTGGCTGTTCACTGGTCAGCCTGCGCAGCACTGTGACAGCCTCACTAGGGTGAACCAGCGTCACCTGATGGGACAGAGAACCAGAATTTTCACTAAGTCCAGTCATGTTCAGTCATTAACGACAAATCAAATGAATACTACTTAAAGTTGCACACTTTGTCTCAGGTGTAAACCAGTTTGAGCTTCAGACTCTATGGAGAACTGACCATTCACTTGACTAAACCTCTCAAACAGAGATCACAGTTCAGCAACTGTAACTAGGCAGGGTAAGTCTTTCAAGCTTTGGATTTCTCCACATGTTGAAGTGGTGTGCATGGGTAAGAGTGTTTAGAGAAGAGTTCTTTATTGTTTTAATTTAACCTGCAAATGTTTACAGTGGCTAACAACCTTACCTACATCATACAGTATTTTATGGGGTTACAGGTCACATTAAAAATGTCCCAGTCATGACCAGCATATCTACTGTGCAGTATTTCTCGATTGTTCAGGAGCCTCCTGGGGGCTACTATGAGGAAGTATGCTAATATTAGCAGCCTCACCTCAACCTGTGCGCTTCCTTCCCAGAGTAAAGAGAACACAGCAGAGTAGGAGCCATTGAGATGATCCACCACTTGTCCAGCCACACCTGCACCAAGCTTCAGGTTGTGCAGCCGGGCGAGTAAGACGTCTCCCCCAGACTTCTTGAGACAGCCCAGGAAGTCATACATTTTAATCATAACCTCCAGCTGATCCCCTACGTGCCACTCTCCTCCTTCCCTCCCTGGTGGGAGAATGGTGAAACTGCTGTGGGCAGGATCACTGGTCTGCTCCAGGGAAAGAGGATCTGGCAGAGCAGGAGTTTCAGGCCAAGCAATGGAGTCTAGTAGGAGGCGTTCCTCCAGAACGTCCTTAGAGGACGGTGGCTGGAAGGTGCAGAAGCCATGTTGAATGTCACGGTCAGGGGAAACTCTTGGGTAGGATTTCACTTTATGCTGAAACTGGCGGGGGGGGGAGAGAAATGCATCAAAAATACTAAAATCAAATTAAACAAATAAGCCAACTGTGCAAACGATTTTCTTAAAACGGACCCAAAGGGATAAAACGTCTCAAGATACTGAAACAGCTTTGCACAAGGTAATAATTCAGATTCGGAGAGTTTTTTAAAGGTATTTTTGGAGCACTTTTTTGACTTTGTTTTGACAGGACAGTGGATAGAGTGAGGAAAAAGGGAAAGCAGCAAAGGGCTGCAGGTTGGATTTGAATATTGGGATATTTTCATTGGCGCAGTGGCTGTTTCATGCCTAGTGGTTTGCCAGGTACTGATGACAGAGGAAGATTTTCATAGCTGAAAGATGCAAATAAACACAAGGCAGACACACACACACTTTAGAGTCAAAAATAATGTCAACGTGTTTTTTAAATGCCCTTTTCATCTCAGCCAGCTGGAGGGGCGTGTCAATATCTGTGTTTGATTGACAGCCGCTGGCAGAGGGCCAGTAGAGGAGAGAAAACGTAAACAAACTTGAGCTGTGGCTACATGTAAATGGGCAGACAGCATGTTGATGGAGGTTTTGAAGAGTAACGACCCAAGTGTCATCAGCAGGTACATTAACATACTGTTTAATGTGCTGCTGCTGAGAAGCTAATTAGCTAACTTGCTCACAAACTGATGTCAGCAGTGCACTCTTCCCTGATGAATGTTTGTTTAGTCGCGTATATAACAAGCTACTGTACAGGACAGGTTCATGTTTGTAAGTTGGATAAGATGGAGTCTTTAGCAGGAAAGCTGATGTGGGTTACTGCTTCATGCAAATTTTGATTGGCTGTATCAAAATAAGATCCTCTTCATCTAAGTCCACAGAAACCTAACGCTATTCAAATTAATTCAAAACTAGGGGGCGCCATTAAGAAACCAAAAATATAAAAGGGAGCTTTTGACAGTATTAATTCCCTGATTTGGTTATGCTCCAGTTTTGGCTGCTCCTCGGTGGGATAAGCTTTTAAACTTGATGTTAGTTAAGTGGGCGCAGGGGCAATGTTGCTGCAATTTGAAGATTTGGGGATAGATAGGCCATTTTGTTTCTTTTCGAGGAAATTCAATAAACATCAGTTGAATTTTCAACAAGAAACTTTAATTTTTTGTTTTTGCAGCATTTCTATGTGTATGTTAGCTCTGTGCCTGTGGTGGTATATACAGATCATGACACTTTGACCTTTCTCAGTTCCTTCTAGTGTCCTAACCAGAGGCTAGATTGCTGCGCTCTGCTCTTCCTACAACCTGGACGTTCGTCACATCAATGGGCGTGACATTGTAGTGGCAGATGCATTGTGTCGGTCTACTTGTAAGTAATTATTATGTGTGCATCTGTTCTCTGCTTTGTCCCCATCTTCATAGGTCTTTCTCTTTCTCCTTAAATCAGCTTTGAGGACCCAGAGCTGGGGATGGGGGGAGGAATTAGGGGGGCTATTTGTTTATGGTTATATAGAGTTGCACTTAGATGTTTGGGTTGTGCCTTATTTTTACCCCCTTTTGGTGTCTGATTTCTTTTCTCAAAGGAGAACACCAGGCACTTTAACACCAGGCAGAACAGTAGTGTTTAACTGCCCTTATTACATTCTATTCAAAGTATCTGTCAATACTTTATGAGCAAGATTTTGCATTTTATCATTGTTGAATAAATAGAGGCCTGAACAGACAAGTAAACTGACTGGTCACAGCTACAGGACGTCCCAGTCATGGACATAAATGTCTAAATTTCACCATAATCCGTTACTTTACTTTAATTTTGTGTGATCACTTTCATTTTAGGATAAAGGAAAATGTGTGCTAACTTATATACATGAGAAGAACATTAGCCTACATAGTAGAGAAATTATCCTTTTTGGAGTGCCTCATTAACCTGGAGTCTGAGGTTCAAATACTCTATTTACTTTTGCTTGAGTAATGTTTGCTTACAAAAGGTTGACATGCTACTGCACACTTCATTAAATGTTGAACTCCTTGTTCTGCATGAAAGTTATGATTATTGACACTCAGCAAAAAACACATTAGAGACAAATCACTATGTAGAGCATTTTTCTTGCATGAACACAACCCACTAAAATAAAACTGCTGTCCAACTGAAATTAATATCATGCTAGTGGTCAGCCACATAGTATACTATTATCTGCAATGATAATGATAATAAAACTAACATTAGCCCTAATATCAAACCTTAACCACAGTGGTGTACAATGGTTTTATTTGTGAAACAGTTGAATTACACGCCAACATGTGAATGGGGCACACTGCCCCAGGTACTGGCCCCCAAGTTTTTTCCACTTCAGGCTCTGGTTGGAACACATTGATGGTTTTGGTATTGTCATGAGGTGAAAAGCCAGCCGTGTCCTTGCACTGCTGTCAGCAAAGCACAGTGCAGGATTGTGTGGTAAAATATGGTGAACTACAATTTCAATGAGGAACATCCTTCAAACAGTCTCACTAAAACCAAGTTCTCACCTCCAGGAAGTCCATCTTACGTAGCATAAAGATTATGACAAACACAGCCAGCAAGAGGAAGATGGTGCAGTACTTTGTGATACGCATGCTGACCACCTCTATTATGCAAGCTCTGACCTTCATGATCAGTGTTCAGTCTTCATCTCTGGCTGCAGCATGGCACTGTGACCACTTCATCTGGTACTGGATTTAAAAAAACAAAGGGGACACCTTGTTATTTTAAAAAGTATTACTTGTGAAAACTTGAACTCAAATGGGAAATACCTGGTTTTAAATCATTAGAACTAAACTAAACACAGTTACCCAGGTAATTAACGGATCAACCAACAACCAAGGCCACATCCAAAGACAGCAGCCTTGCAGTTCAACACGATGATTCATTTCCAGGTGAACCTATGATGTACACTATTTAATTACATTTGGACAATGAAGTATTTTGCAAACTGACACCACTGTCTGCAAAGTCACCCTTACAACAAGTTGCACAAATATCTGTTTTCACCAGTGTCCTGCTAAGTACAGTTTTCCACAGTTATTCAGATGAATTCCTGCCAAGACTGCAAATGCAGATGATGTAAGAGAAATATAATCTCATCTAAAATACAAATACAGGCACATTTAGCATATTCATTGTAAATTCCTTTATGCACTGTTGCTACAGCAATGTGCCAGGAACAAACAAACATAAAGCTCAGTTTTTGTCCAGCTTTAGTTTACAAAAACTGATACTGCAGTATTATGCAAGAGTAAATAGGAGGGAACAGCAGCAGCTCTGAATAGGATTTTTGGGGTTGATCAATACTGATCACGATGGTGGGGTCTGTTTGAAGCCTTTTATTTGCTGTGTTGCGTCATTTATATATAACTGTTCTAAATAAACATTGTATATTAAGAATTAAAAATTAAAGGTAGTTTTCAGTGGCCCCTAGCGGTGCGGTTTAATAAATACAGTGCACTGAGCACAATATGTTAGGCCAATTATTATGAGCATATATTTTGGTATTCGAGTTCAGTTTAATTTGAATATGTTTGTTATAACCTAACTCTTGGTTGCATTCCCTTCTTATAGGCCAATTATAGAGACTGGTGATGTAGCTCCCACCTTTTGTTATTTGGCGCAGGTAATGTGATGATTTTTCAGTATTGAAGGACCTTTCATGTCATGAGAGGTTTTTTTCGTTTCCTTGCTTTATGAAGGTAATTTAGAACAATGTTTGGAACATTTTTGAAATTGTTAAATAAATGAATCTGATGTTTGAAGTGACATGTTCTTGAAAGTGAGTTGGAGCGAAATAGGAAAATAGGATGAATGTCTCCCCATTAAGTAAAAGGCTGTGCGTATTTACGCACGAGGTACACAACAGCATAACGTCACTGATTATTTGAATCTCCCGACCCTCCGACAGGATCCGTCTGGATGAACTGACAGCAGCCTCTCTGATCATGAAAGCAACGTGTTAAAGAAAACCTATAGCCTAGAGAAATCTATTTACGCATCAGGGGAGCTACCGTCCTGTTAAGTCTCCACCGTCGGAATCGAGCAAAAGGAAATAAGGTTACTCTGTTTCTCGTGGGTTTGTTTTTTCTGGTGTCGAAATGTTTCTCAGTGTTGGTGAATTCTTAAAAAACAACAACACTTAATTTCAGGTTAAAATGCGTTGTAACGGCGTTAATTACACTGCAACGGGTATAAGGAACACACAAATTATAATTATACTCAGATCTACTCGTGCCCTAATGATGGGTCAACGATATTATAAGCATACGCTCTGTCCTTCTACAAGTGGCAGCTGCGGCTGTGTTAGCCTGTGTTATGTGTTTAACTTCTTCCTATAATGGTCCTGTTATAGTTTGTCTTGTTGCTGCAAACATCGGCTCTTTTAAGGGAACTCGCAGGGGGAAAAATCCTGCCGGCTGAAAAAAATGGTGGATGCAAACATCAGCAGGTAGGCTACACAATCTGTTTAGCCAAATAATGCATCCACCTCTTTGTTCGTTCAATTCATGTTTCCACATTCAAAAAAAAATAAAAAAATCCTCTATTTATGTTTATAGGCCTATCTGTCTAAAATACTTGTAACACATTAATAAAAAAAAACACCAGATTGTTCGCCCTCAGAAATATTAAGAGAAGGAAATTTCATGAATTTGTTGTCATCCTTATCAAAGAAATGCTACTTCTACAGTTTGATGACTCCAAGCGTTATTTATTTCAACTTGGATTCATTTTTATGAAAACCCGCATTTGATTCTCTTGATCAGTGTACTTTTACAGAATAAAGGAATATAAATAATTAAGGAATGGACACATATTCGGACTTTATGATCGGTTCAAATGGAGTGATTCGCTTCTTTCTTCTGTCTCGGTTCATCTCAATGAATTCTACTTTGATGCTTAAGGTTCCCATAAAATGAACTAAACGACTGAATTGTGGAGAAGCTAATCAATCTACCAAGTGTGTGTTTTAGTGTTGTAGCATTAAACTAGAACTCAAGCGGGGTACTAGTACTACTTCAGTGTTTCCATATTATACTCAGCTACCTTTTGGAGGCAAATAAAGTTTTACTTGGTAATTTGCCGATCCAGATTAATACAAAATATAATCAGCAAATAAATGAGATACATTATTACTGATAAATTATGTAAAGTACATTTCCCTCTGAAATGTAGTGGAGCAGAAGAATAAAGTAGCATTAAATGGAAATAGTAAAATACAAATAGGCCTACCTTAAAAAATATACACATTAAAATGTTTAGTGGCAACATTCAGTTTTTATGGTGTCTATAAAATGAAACTTTAAATTTACTCAAATGAATAATGTGTCTTACCTGAGCAGAGACTCATTTCAAGGGAACACAGAGATGAACAGAGAACTCTTTTGTGATCCTGCAGTTAAATCTTTTTGGGAACTTTGTTCTCTTGGCTTGACTTGACTTCCAGGAAATTAATCTGTGGATGCAGGGCTCTACAGTACGAACTTGCATATGGCCATAAATCCGCGGATTTATCAGAACAGTGTGCCAGTAAAGACTACAACTCTAATATTCTAATCAAACAGCCTGAATAGGGTGGGGCATTAAAAAAAGGTTGACGTGTTACAGCAAACTTTCTGATGCATGAATGCATGAATTGTTGATTGATATTGACGAGTAAGTAGCATTAATAGATTAGAGATTAACCACCATGTAGGGCATCTTTCTAGCGCAAGGATTAAATATAAACAACCCACAAAAATGAAGATGCTGTAACTGGAATTAATATTATACTAGTGGTAAGCTATATAGTATACTATTATATTAAATTCTAACAAATATAGTAACATCGTTTATTTAATATATTAATATTATACTAGTGGTAAGCTATAGTATACTATTATATAAATTCTAACAAATATAGTAACATCGTTTATTTAATATATTAATATTATACTAGTGGTAAGCTATATAGTATACTATATTAAATTCTAACAAATATAGTAACATCATTTATTTAATATTAATATTATACTAGTGGTAAGCTATAGTATACTATTATATTAAATTCTAACAAATATAGTAACATCATTTATTTAATATATTAATATTATACTAGTGGTAAGCTATATAGTATACTATTATATTAAATTCTAACAAATATAGTAACATCATTTATTTAATATATTAATATTATACTAGTGGTAAGCTATATAGTATACTATTATATTAAATTATAACAAATATAGTAACATCGTTTATTTAATATATTAATATTATACTAGTGGTAAGCTATATAGTATACTATTATATTAAATTATAACAAATATAGTAACATCGTTTATTAATATATTAATATTATACTAGTGGTAAGCTATATAGTATACTATTATTAAATTATAACAAATATAGTAACATCATTTATTTAATATATTAATATTATACTAGTGGTAAGCTATATAGTATACTATTATATTAAATTATAACAAATATAGTAACATCATTTATTAATATATTAATATTATACTAGTGGTAAGCTATATAGTACTATTATATTAAATTATAACAAATATAGTAACATCGTTTATTTAATATATTAATATTATACTAGTGGTAAGCTATATAGTATACTATTATATTAAATTATAACAAATATAGTAACATCGTTTATTTAATATATTTATATACTAGTGGTAAGCTATATAGTATACTATTATATTAAATTATAACAATATAGTAACATCATTTATTAATATATTAATATTATACTAGTGGTAAGCTATATAGTATACTATTATATTAAATTATAACAATATAGTAACATCATTTATTTAATATATTAATATTATACTAGTGGTAAGCTATAGTATACTATTATATTAAATTATAACAAATATAGTAACATCATCTGATTAATATAATATTATACTAACTTACTTGTTTACATATGTTTGAATAAAGTTATTGTTATAAATATTGTTCAGTAATCATGTTGTGGTGTGGGTGGGTGGTGCTGGTATTTTGGATCTGTCCCTGGTTCAAAAACATCTAGTCCACAAGTTTTCTGATGACTTGTCAGTGTTTAAAAATATGTGTCCTTGTTTTAAAAGCTGTTTTGAATCTGTCAAATTAAAAAAAGCTTTGAGGTGTCCAGGTACCAGAGTCCTCCACTGTTATCATTATTGCACACAGAAACACACAGTATAAATATGTAATACACTGTTTGTTAATAAACTCTGTTACTTGTTAAAAAAATCATAATTAACTAGGGAGAAATAAATAAAAGAAAACCTGTCAACAGGATTTTTGTTACAATTAAACAGAAAGTTAATAAAACAATGGTTAAAAGAATGGAAAACTAGCTTTCCTTTTTAACAGAAGGAGAAGCCAATTCCGTAAACATAAAGTAGAAAGAAGTTACTTTAACAAATTTAAATACAAATTTAAATACAAACAAACCCTCTACTGTGCAGACTGTGTTTGTTTTAACATTGCTCACCGGTCTTAAACATACACACTCCCTAGGGGCAGTAGCAGGATGAGCACAGGACAGACAGAACAGTGGAACAAAAATAACAAAACACACAACTCTCTAGCCGTAACAGTTCATAATATCGACAACAGTACCCTAAACCCCACTCACCGTCCACCTCCGCCATTGGCTCTAAGTCCTCTGCCAGGTTTGACCACATGTGTCACATATACAGCGCCCAACTCCTCCCACTCCACAATGGCGAAAAACCCCAGCAAGCTCTGACTGACATGTACTGGGTCCAGGCTTCAAGGAAAATGGCACTCATGACTCTTCCCAGGACAAACCGGGGCCCGGTGTGCTGTTAGCCTTCTCCATCCCTCTTCTCCGACATCATCACCAAAAACACTAATAATGCACGTGCCCTGTTTTCCACTGTCGACGGGCTAACCAACCCTCCTGTGTCTGTAGCCTCTGAACTTCTATCCACCAGGGCCTGCAATGAATTTGCAGACAAAATTCAAACAATTAGACAAGCAATCAGTGCCTCCATGTCAGTTAAAGGATATGTCCTGTCCCTGTGTCCACTTAAAAACAATTCATATAGCATGAGACAATTTGATTCTATTAACCATAAAAACAAAGCTTAGTGCTTTCTTGGCACTAAATAACTGTTTTGATGTCTTCCAGTCAGGATTTAAACCCCACCACAGCACTGAGACAACTCTTGTTAAGGTCTTCAATGACATCCATTTCAACACTGACAGTGGCAGAATTTCGGTCTTAGTATTATTGGATCTCAGTGCTGCATTCAACACGGTCGACCACAACATATTACTAGACAGACTTGAAAACTGGGTTGGACTTTCTGGCACAGTACTAAACTGGTTTGAATCCTACTTAAAGGACAGGGACTATTATGACTGTTACCATAATTATGCAGATGACACACAGATTTACATAACCATATCACCAGGGGACTATGATCCCATACAAGCGCTGAGTAACTGTATAGAACAAGTAAATGATTGGATGTGCCAGAATGTTCTTCAATTAAACAAAATTTAAACAAAACTGCAGTTATTGTGTTTGGAGCCAAGGAAGAATGATTGAAAGTCAGTACTCAGCTTCAATTGATAAGGTTAGGAACCACAAACCAAGGAAGAAATCTTGGTGTAGTCAAGGACTCAGACCTGAATTTGAGGAGCCACATTAAGACAAATACAATGTCAGCCTATTATCACCTGAAGAATATATCAAGGATTAAAGGACTTATGTCTCAGCAAGACTTATCCATGCATTTATCTTCAGTCAACTTGACTACTGTAACGGTGTCTTTACCCGGCTCTCTAAAAAACCATCAGAGAGCTCATTCAGAACGCTGCTGCTCCAGTGCTCTCTAAGACCAAAAAGTGGATCACATCACTGCAGTTCTGAAGTCTTTACACTGGCTTCCTGTCTGTCAAAGAACTGATTTCAAAATCCTGCTGTTAGTTTATAAATGTTTTAGGACCAAAGTACATTTCTGGTCTTCTGCTCAGTTATGAACCATCCAGACCTCTCAGGTCGTCTGGGACGGGTCTGTTCTCTGTCCCCAGAGTCAAATCTAAACATGGAGAAGAAGCGTTCAGTTTTTATGCTCCATATATCTGGAACAACTGCAGGTCTGCTGAAACTGTCAGCTCATTTAAATAAAGACTTAAGATTTTTCTTTTTACCACTGCCTTTAATTACATCAAATGTGAAGCTGTAGATATAGTATAATAAATAATATAGTACACTGCACTGTGACTTTTACTGTCCTGTTTTACCCTGTTTCTATTTCCCATTTAACTCTTTAAAATGTATTTTATCCTGTTTTATTTTCTATTTCACCCTTTTAAAATTTATATTTTAATGTGTTTTTTTCAATTTCCCTTTGTTGCTTTTTTATGTTTTATGTAATTGCCTTGTTGTTGAAATGTGCTATACAAATAAACTTGCCTTGCCTAAAGAGCTTTACAATAAAGAAATTACACAAAGCAAGCGCTTCACGTGACAGAAAATAGACATAGAAGGAATGTAAAAACAGGAATAGAATCCATCGGCTCATATAAATAAAAAAATATATAATATATTGTAAACAGAATCCATAACATAAGGAAATAAAATCAAACCCATTGAATAATAAAAGAAATTACATGCACTGAGTATGTCACATGTAAATAGGCAGAATTAACATAAAAACAGGGATAGAATGCAATAATTGATGCCATAAAAAAAAAAAAAAATAAAAAGAATACATAGTTTGCATTCAGTTTAGTTTAAAACAGAATGCATAAAAATCAAGTAAAGTAGTAGTATCTTAAAAGAAGTGCTGCAATGCATAAGAGTCAAATGAGTGCAAAAGGCCTATTTCAGGAAAGTCATATCTAACCTTCTGACCTCTGCAATAGGAAGTCTTCCTGTGCCTACATTGGTATTTTTGTTTATTGTGATGTCATTGCTTGGTGTATCAAATGCCTCACATCCCTAAAGCTGTACAATAAATCCTAATCGATAAAAGCATTGAAATTGTCTCCTAAATAAAATAAATTATGGCATGATGATTGTGCGTGTTATACAAAGGAAGGTAATATGTTTCTATTGAAATTGTATTGCATAGCTTTCTTTCCCACTCCTCTCCTCAGCCCCATTTTTTCAGTATTACCTCAGAATTTTCAATTAATACAAATGTCTCCAGTGTCCACTTTATCACATCCTAGTTCCCCTATCTACTATGGCGATATAATTGTATATTTGTGATACAAAGAGCGTAGATCTGTTAGAAGAAGATTACCATCATACGGGGGGCACCTACTTTGGCACAATGGAGTGGTTAAGAAGAATTGGCCTCAACAAGACACGAGAAAATGGGAGTAGGGCGAGGGAGTAAGTTTGGTCCCAGCACTAACCAGCTCTTGATCAGTGAGCTCCAACAGGGGGGAGGAAGGAGAAAGTGTTTCTGGAGATAAGGGTGACCTAGATGCGGATTGGGGGGTTAAAGATGGTGAATCCTCACTGTTGGTTTTCAGTGACGGAGGTGGAGACTCTTCCTCTTGGCTCTGATGTCTCCCACAATCAGAGCTTGCTTCCGGCGGGAGCTGTGGTGGCTCTCCTTCAAGGTTTCTGGCGTGTTGTGTTATGTCTTCTTCTTGTTTTGATTCCTCTTGTCTCTTGTCCTTGGCAGAAGGAACAGATGAGTGATGCAGAAAGTAAAACAGGTTGGAGCTGAACAATTTTCTCCTGACTTGTTAAGGCGAAGTCCATCTGCCTCAAAAAGATGTCTGCGGTCCCAGAGAAAGTTAAAATTTTCAATGAAATGCACTGAATGGACAGAACATGCCGTTGAGAGCCACGTGTTCAATGCCATCAATCTGCTGAATCTCTCAACTCCTCTTCGGATTGACGGTATAGGGCCACTGATAAAAACCTCAGCATTCAAAGAGCTGACTGTGTTCAACCGATTATTAAAGTCCTCTTTCAACACTTCAGACTGTTGCTTCACAACATCATTGGTCCCGATGTGCAGTATGATGTTTTTCACAGTAGAATGTTCAGCCACGATATGCAGGATTCTTTCTGCCAAGTCAGACACCGTATCCTTCGGAAAGCAGATTATTTTGGTGTTCTTACTGCACATGCTTCTTACATCGTTTACAGCAGAGTCACCCACAATCAGAGTTTGAGGCCCAGTCGTTAGCTTTCCCTGCAGCCTTTTACTTTCTGATTTACTCTCAGTCCTTACACAGGTAGTCAGACGGAGATCCAGTGGTGAAAATCTGTTCTGCTGTTGCACACAGGGGGGAGGTTTGTTGCTAACTCTCCCTTTCGGAACTGTCCACAGCTGCTTCCTACTAAGAACAGGGGTTGAAGAGGCGCTCTGCCTGGATGATAATTCAGGCCAATCTCTGGGCGCTGGGTTCTGCCTGTTACTCGTCCTCCCATTTCCCCAGGAAATGATTTACTCTTAGGCTTTGCACTAAGAGCGTTCCAGGGAGGACTCACACTTTTAGATTTATTACCCAGTACCCAGGCCTCCTGCTTCTTGGTAGTCTTGTTGATGCTAACTAGCCATGTGTTAGCATGCTCTTGTCTGTTTTGGGTAAAGTAGTGTCATTCCCACATAGTCCATTCACTTCCACATTCACTTCTAACCTGTGGATCTTGGTTTCCAGCACTGCAATTTTCTGTAGAAAGTCTTCCATGGAGAAGGGGGGCATCTTGTTGCTAATTAGCATTAGCTATAACTCCAGTCACTGCAGTACAGGCTAGTGCTATTGATAGGCTGCACTTGTGTAGCACTTAAAGCATAAAAGTGTTTAAAGTATGGCAATAGCCTACTTTATCTGAATAGATGACAGTCCCAGTGATTTAAAAGTATCCAAGAACCGCTGCTCATAATTACTAGCAGGAAAAAATAAAGAAATTCAGCAAAAGAATGCAAGCAGAGGCAAGAGCAAGCAGCAAAGCGTCTGCACAGTAAGAAAACATATGTACAGGTAAAGTTTATTATTACAGTAATTTGAGATCGCCAAAACTTTTTAAACACCCACATCACTGCTGTTAGAAATGACAGGGTTAGATGTGTAGTCTGGGATGACTTGAAGCTAAACACCAAAGATGACACGCTGTTTGAATAGCAGGCAGCAGATTAGACTTTGCTCAGTCTGCTCTACACTGTATTTGTAAACGTGGAACAGTATAAAGGATCTCTGCAGCGTGGTGGCAGAAAATGATCTGTCTTATATTCATGCTGATAATATATATCTACCATTGTGTACTTATAGTCACCTTCTCTGGTGTTATACTGTCCACTTGGATATGCTGGGGTTAGTGTGTAGGTATGAACATCTGTGAAATTGTTATGTTTCATGCCTCTCTTTTCCCATTGGAAGTAGAGCTTTCAAGGCCACTGTGTGAGGGAGCAGTCTCCCTGCTTCATGTCATGGTTGTCCTCTGCTTCGTGTAATTTATTTGGGTTAGTAATAGTCAGATGTAGACATGTCTAGTCAGACGTGATCTCATGATAGACTGAACTAACGTGAATAAATGAAATAATGTCTTGCAGCCTTGTGCTGCATAATGACTAATAAACAACCTTGTATATTACCATTAGCTAGTCATACGTCAGAGAAAATAATTGCATTCATTGTATGGAATAATTCACTCCTAAAGAGGAAAGTCATTATTATTAATTCCTTTTCCTGTAACAGGGCCATTAAATCGATAAGTAAGAAGCATGCACTTCACTTCATGGTGATTATATGATTATTCCAGGCAGCAGCCTTTAATCCAAGAAGAGGTCTCAAACACAAAAGTAGTTAGGTGTAAACTTTTACACATGTAGCTATCATAAAAGTCCCTATTTTTCTCCCACAGGTTAATCTACGAGACATTATAGATAGTAATTATTACTGGCAACTCATTCCCACACCCAAAGTTGGAGTATGAATATGTTATGACTAAGAGTGGTGATGTTTTTCAAGATGAATCTAGCTGCCAGTGTGTCTGATAGTAGTAGACGTCTGACCCAGCTGCAGCTTTGTTTTATGTACTTCCTTGTTTTTCTCCTTTAATAAATCAACCAAAAGACAATGGTTTGTTGTAATCCATTCACTTGTTCAATTCTGCACCGGGAAATAATTTTATACTGTACTATTTCCATGACAGCTGAGTTATTACTCAACAGATCTGGGCTATTTCCCTTGAGCCAAAGGGCCTTCTTCAAAGACTTCTCAGTAGTTGACTGCCAAGGCTGGATGCCAGAGATCATACACTGTCTTTCAAATCAGCATTGAAAAGTTAAATGCTGATTCGAAAGACAGTTGACACTTGCTTTTTCAGATTGTGCACTTGCAATGTTTTGTGCCTTTGATGATATACATTGCGGTAAGAAATCAGTAAATCAACTGATGCAGCAACTTCAACTGGTAAAGAACTGTTGTATGTGTGATTTTACAAACTCATTTGTTGTCCTGGAAGGAGAGGTGGATGTAGTGTTGTTCTCATGTGGACGACGTCTCGGGCATTGTGCACTCTGCTCCACGTTGAGCTCGGCTCACCTCAAGGGTACAGGCATCAGGCCTCTATTTTTAGATGTGTGTGTGAACTGTGCCACTGTGAGTGAAATAGAGTTTTGTAACTCCCTTCTGGTACATAGCAGGCAACATATATTAATACAGAATAAATTGGTAATAAAAATAGCAAACAGAAATAAACTATAATCAATGCAGCAGTGCCGATGATGAATTTGAATAAGGCTACATTAACACATGGACACCAACAGTGACTGAAATAGGAAAATAACAGAGTAATACAAAACTTTAAGTGTTAAAAATAGCACAATTATGTTGTTGAATTTATTGATGAAGTGATTGGAAGTACCTTATGCCAGATGAGAATGTATATTTATGTCATGCACCAGGACTTTGCCCACCCTTGATTTCCACCAGTCACATTAAGGCTAGTCTATATTTGAGACCTGGCCTTTATTTTAACACTGGCTTATTTGAGAAATTGATCATTATTATTCCATTCTGCTAATTGCTGCTGATACTGTCACTGATTACTGTAAAGTGATTTCATGTTCATTGCATTGTGCTAATTGCTAAATTTTCATTGCATCCATTGCTATATCATTCAAGCTGGTTCCTGCTTATTGCTGACATTATCAAGTCAGTTAGTCATGTTCATTGCTGACCTCATTCAAGCAAGATCCGTGACATTTGATTAGTGCCAGAAAAAAATAGATGTAATCAGATTACAGGTACATTTTGTAAAATCGGAGATTACTCATAGGGATTACTTTAATAATAAGTTTTCCATGAAACAGAAAATGCAGTTCTATTTGCTTCTGTATATGTTTTTTTATATACAGTTTATGTACGTGTTTCTGTAAAAATACAAAGCTAGCGAGGGACGTGACGCAGACATTGATCAGCGTTTACAGACGCTAATCTGTCCGCCAGGTTGCTCCGAGCTCCCAGTACGGGGAGAGCTAATCTGAGCAGTGGCTGCACAGCCAACTGAGCTAGTTAGTTGTTAACTAACTTCAGCAACAAGTAAAGCTGTGTACCCATCAGGAAACTCTGAATCACAGAATTGAGGCAGATCTGCTGGGGGACATAGAGAAAAGTAGAATATATTTTCTCCATATATCTAATATTTCTCCATCAAATATGATCCAGTTTCACCAAAATCAGTGAAGAAAATGTGTTTTTGTACAGTAATCAGTGGGGCCCAGTCCCAGAAACACTATACTTCAGCAACATTATATTGAGAATCTTTTCATTAAGTACAGAATGAGAACATTTTAAAATTCTCTTTCCAAATGACAAACTCTTAAATATCATCAAGAATACCAAAACACATTTTTTTGTCATTGATGGGCCAGAAACTGCCATGGTGTTGGCATAGTGCAAAGCATATCATATAAAAACATTTAAGCATGGATTTTGATTTCATGGGAATGGAAGATTTTGTATATTTCTCTAAAAATACACTGAGCAGACAACGCATCAAGTAATCTGAAAGTAATCATGTTACATTACTTTTATTGGTACTTGGATTACATTATTTATTACATTTTAACAATTCGTAATTGTTCCGGATTACATTTTTAAAGAATCCTCCCAACCCTGAGTACAGTATAAAATACACATTTATTAATTTTTTACACAACCAGTTTTATCAATAGCCATAAATTTGTTAACAGTATTATGTTACATGTAATTTAATTATGTTGCATTAATATTCTGATAACCATTTAATGTTGACTTGTAAATATATGTTACATCATGAAACTTAAAGGCAAACCTAGCACTCTGAGCATGAGTACTACACTCTGCAACTGGATATATGGCTTCCTCACAAACAAACTACATACAGTTTGGACTGATGGTCACTTTTCCATCACTCTAGTACTCAGCCCCCATCTGTACACTGACCCCTGACTGCAACACCCGACATTGAGAGAACTCTGTTGTGACGTTAGCGGACAACACCACCATTATCGGCAGGAATTTAAACCAATGACGAGACTTCATATTGGGAGGAAATAAACAATCTTGTAGAGTTTTGCACAGAGAACAGCTTACTGCTTAACATCAGCAAAACCAAGGAGCAGATGATTTAGGAAAAAGGAGGTGAAGACAAACGCCCCTGTCGACATCAGTGGAACTGAGGTGGACATGGTTCACGGTTTCAGATTACTGGGAATCAGCCCCCTGATGACTGTATTTCCTATAGAAATGTAAGAAGAGCATAGCAAAATTCTTGTGGCTTCTTGTTAACTTTTACAGAGGAACAACTGAAAGCATCCTGACTGGAAACATCACAAATTGACATGGAATCTGCACAGCCCAGGACAGCTCTGCAGAGGGTGATAAAAACCACCAGAACCAATGATTTCTGGGCAGTTTGCAGAGCATCAGTGAATTCAGTGAGGTGCCCGACTACTAAAAGATAGTATAGACTATAGAATGTAAGAAACGCCCATCCTGTGGGATAACAATAGTATCTGGTGCATACACCATCCCAGCAATCATTTTGAGACAGATTTTCATGGTCCTAGATCACGTAAAATATTTACCAGTGATTGATGACCACCAAATACCATTTAAATACATAGTCAAGTGTCATTTTACAACTTAATGAATTGCTAAGGATCACCTAAAAATCTCTGTTAAACAGCTGCATGGTACATAGGGGATTGTGGGATAGCACATAGGGCTGCAAATGGTACATCATACTCCAGAATCTGCAGGATCTAGACCCTGAATTGAGGCACAGCCTGTTTTTCAAGTTTCTGGAGATTTTACCTTTTTACCAGCCAAAGTTAGGGGAGGAACATAAATGTTGAGTTTTAAAGAGTTATAAACTTTAACTGAACTATTATTTTAATACATTTATTCAATTAGAATTGTAAACATAATTAATGGTTGTTGTATCATAATCCACAATTTCTTCATCAAGTCTTAAATTATACATTTGATTCACAATCATCTGGTCATCCGTTTGTATTAATTTATTCTTGTGTTTTTCTTTTTAAATCTGCAGTCAGGAAAGGTTTAGAGGTGCCGGTAGATTCTGTTCCTCTAACAGAGCCATGCTAGCAGTTTC